>NC_133820.1:87418954-87569433 GCF_047830755.1 Zonotrichia albicollis | reverse complement strand
AGAAACAATCTACATATTCTTGTGAAATTACTGAAGCATAAATAAAAATCTACTTGATTGTATTCATAGGAAAGCTGTTAGATAAGGTTTTCTTTTTAAATTCTTGTTGCACAGTATGGAAACCTCACATTAACAGTCCTTGATTTTCAAGATTCTCCCTCAAGTGGCACATTAGGGAACCTAGAGCAATGTCCATCCACAGAACTGACATTTCTACTTTCTAGGAAGAAATTGCATTCAGCAATACTCTCACACTATGGCATAACATTGTCATTGTAGCCAATAGAGGTGTCAAGTATCCCAGATGGATTGACTTCAGTCCAAGCTTCCAGGGCTTTAAAGACAAGCTTACAAGAAGTAATACCCAGAGTTATGAACACCTCAGCTAGCTCTAAATGATGCAATGTGACTGCACAGTGCAGTGCCATACTCTGAACGCAGATTTATGCTACGTTAGACCTTGGAAGCAGCATAAGTACAATAGGGTAACGCCCGGCAGGCACAGGCACAGCACAAAGGTGCCTCCATTCCAGAACTAGCTGAGACACAGCCTCTGCCTGGCATTGTACTGTACTGTGCAAATATAAATTATGCATTCTCATGTGAGAAGCTCTTCAGGAGGGCACTTTTGTTCAGCTCTGTTTCTGAGGATGAATAATGCACAGTATATACTCTTTGTGCTCATGAGCTTTAAAGCTGTAGCAGGAATTTCCTCAGACTTCAAACACCAGGAGTGACTGACCTAAGGACATCCCCTCCCTTGCTGTAGCAGGAATTTCCTCAGACTTCAAACATCAGGAGTGACTGACCTAAGGACATCCCCTCCCTTTTCCTTTTGTCCCCAGGTTCTAAAATATCTAAGTCAGCCCCTGTTGTCTTTTTCTGCAATTTCAAATCTGGACCTGAAATGGAGGCCAGAGCCACTTAGTGTACATCTTGGTGAATTTGAGATTTTATTGATGTTAAAATAATTGACAAACTTAATGAAAAGAAAGCATCTTTACATTCCTGAAGAAAGATTTGAAATTTGTAAGTACTAAGCCTTTGCTAATTTAAGAGTGTTGATAAGCATTCCATAATTATATATTAACAATAAAAGCAGTATTGTTTAAATTACAATGCTATTTAAGTATAGAGAACTAAAAAAAGCCCCATTTTTTATCTAGAAATAAAACATTAAAAAAATGTAAGAGAAGTTACATATTGAATATTTACAGCAGTAAAATAAAAACTTTACTAAAGACTTCTACGTATTTTATTCAAGACCACACATTTTTTCATTAGAGGTAATAATTTCTTGACAACAATATATTATTTTAACTGGATGGATAGTACAGTTAAGTGCCTCTTTAAATGACAGTCTATTGTATATTCTATCAGCCAAAGGTGAGATTCATTTATCTAACTAGACACATTCATGAGGAATCTGTCACTAGGTGATGATTTAGACCTCAGAGGTTTGGTATTTAGACTATCATCTTTAGGCTGGGGAGAGATCAGGTATCTTCCTCTGGAGAATGCTGCAAATCCTCCAGCTGAGGAAGGACCTTCCACAGCCAGCAGAAAGGACTGGCTTATCCCAGGTTAAGTATAAGAGGGATGAAGCACGGGAACAGATTGCTCAGAGAAGCTGTGGATGCCCCATCCCTGGCAGCGATCAAGGCCAGCTTGGATGGGGCTTTGAACAACTGAGTCTAGTGCAAGGTGTCCCTGACCATGGTAGATTAGAGGATCTTAAGGTTCCTTCCAACCCAATCTGTTCTACTTCCATTCTAGCTTAGTCTAGTCTAGTCCAGTCTCTACTATTCATGCTCTAGAGAATGAGTAAGTGTCTGAAATTACTCATGAAGATTCTAAGTTTCCACATTTGTATATATTTCCACTCCTTTCCCTGGAGGAGTCTCAGTCTCTTCTTTCCCCTCCTAAGGCAGTATCCTAAGTAGTAGAGTATTTTGAAGATCGAACTTTCCTGTTCTACTTTTGAAACCTCTTTACTTGGGTAACCTGCAATATAAGAGACGTTGACCCAGAGAGGAGCAGCAAGGAGAGGACAGGTGGTTGTATGGTCTGAGTGTAAAAACAACTTCTATACTACTAGACACTGTCTGAAATGAAGAGTGTTTAGTGAACAGGCATCAGAAACCAGATCTGCATGTGAGTTAACCTGTGGCAGTTGTGTCAGAAGGCTCTCAAGAGAATAACAATGATTATAACAGCTACTCAGGCAATAAATATGCCTAGTCTAGAAGAAAATACACAAAGAAGGAAGCACTCAAGCCAGAAAATCTATTACTTACTACCTATGTGATACATTCAGGTTCATAAGTTCAATCACCTAATTGCAGTAATTAAGTGTATATGCATTGCAGATAAAACAGCCATGCCAAGTTAAATAAATACAAATAGTTTATACAAAGCACCTGAAGTCAAAGGCAAACATGCAGAAAATTGAAAATCTGGGTGAATGCTATGAATAAAGCAATGCCTTTTAATAGAATCATTAAATGTGAACTGTAATTGCAGACAATGAGGGCAAAATGCTTGAACTTTGCTAGAATTATTCCAGGGATATGTAAAGACACAGAGCTCAGGCTGGGTAAAAGGTAATTCACCAGGAGTAGATCACAACTGCCGAGCACAGACCCGCTGACTCAGAAACCCATCGACTCACAAGAAGAGAAAAATTGAGCATGGGGATGAATGAGCAATAGAAGTGAGGGAATCATTCAGCCAATAGAATAAGATAAATGTTTGGCCATTCATTCTGTTGTTTTGAAAAATATATAAATAGTGAAAAGTTTTGAACAACCTTTGGACCACTACTACCAGGGAGCCCAGTATGAAGAACGGCTAACCATCTTGTGGTGACCTCTCTTTCTCTCCCCCGTCTGTCTGTCTTTCTCCCCACTTACCCCTTCTACTTTTATATTTCGTTCTATCTCTCCACCTCACATTTAATGTTAAATAAAATCCATACTTTTAGCTTCAGCAAGTGGACTTGTTTGCCCCTTATTAGGCAGAGATACATCTCAATTGTATCTTATCAGGATACTTTACAGGTTTAAAATTGAATGTAGCATTCGAGAAGAAGCTGTTTGTGAAGAAATTGTACTTTCTTGAATATATTGGTGCAAGGCTGTATATCTGAATGTAATGGTAATTATAAACAAACACTTCACTAACTGACATGCACAAATTTTGTGGATCAGACCTTAGAGTATCTCTAATGGAATCAGAATCTGTCACTTAAGGGAGTAGAACATCAGGGTTTTTCCAGCAACATTGCATTTTATGCTTACCCAAATTAGTCTAAAAATTCATCTAAATCTTAGCATCTCAAGGTGTGATGTAGATATATATATATATATATATATATATATATATATATATATATATATATATGTATATATATATACACACATATCTTCACATATACTATATATTATATATGAGTATGTAGTGTGTCTAGGTCTCTATGTACCTGTATGCAGGTTATTTAATGCACACTATTTGCCCATATTGTCATGTAGGCAATGAAGTACACACTTTTGGTAACTCAGAATGGAAATATATGAAATATTATAATATCTTATATCATTCATTATAATAATTTATTCTTATTATTCATAATATATTCAGTTTGTACTACTGTTACAGACAGTCTACTTAGAGTGATGGCAACAGGCCCAGTAGTGTCCTATAGGAAGCAATGGAAAAGAGCTTACATTATATGGCAATTCCCTAAAAAACATCTTTCCAGTATATCACAGTACAGAAAGGGGTATCTTGATAATTACATCACAGATTAACATCACTACAGTCCCCCAAAATTACTTAATTCTCCCCAAACTCCTTGACATCATCTTCAAATGAGGGTCACATGACCATATTATTTTATAGCCCCACAAAAAATTAATCTTGATCCTTCTGCGGCTCACAAATCCTGCTCATGCCATCTCAGTTTTTTCTCTGGGCAGATGGAAGGGGGAAAGCGTTCTTAGACATTTTGAGGTTAATTTCTTAGTCTTGCATCTCTGTCAAAATAACGCTCAAAATTTTAATCAGTGGAGTTTTCATAGCTGAGGGTGTGAAAAAATCTCACCCCTTACTGACACTGTTATGTTGGAAAAATACCTTATGCAGAGACATTTATGCTGACAGAGTCAACATTGTCATACTTAGTTTATGTCATTGAGAGGATTAGTGAGCCCATGATGGCAGAAAAGCGCTTTCTGCTGCCATGCTCTGCGTGTACACTGGGGGCTCTGCTGACAAAGCACTTGGTGTAACCAAGCCAGTCACTGAAGGCACAAGCTCAGATTTGTGGATATCTCACCTCTGCCCACATTTGGTGTGCAATCAGCACCACATAAACTTTAATCTGCTGTGGGTGCTGGAGAGTCTCACACAGCAAAGGTGATGCACAGAAACTCACAGGACGAAAAAACTGAGACATAGTCTGAGGCTAGTTTGCCATCCTAAATCCTGTTATTTTTCAAGGATTTTCTCTTCATTCTCTTAATTTATGTACAAGTCTTTGGATGATTTATGCATGATTGTCTCTATATAAAAAGTGAGGAAGATGAAAGAGAAACAAGATACTTTCAGATCTCTAAAAACATGTTTGCTGTACACATTACTGAAAGTGAAAGTTGTCTTTTTTATGTACTTTAGTCATGAAGAAAACACTGAATCTGATATCTTTTATCTAAAGATTGAATTGGCAGAGGCATTATAATACATTCTTAGTAGCACCTGAAACACTTTCTACTTTGATTACTACCAGGACTTGGGACTAGCACGTTCAGCGTCTTCACTTATTTGTGTTAAAAACAAGCTCTCAAAATTCTTGCAGTCACATAATTTAGTTTCAAACTTCTGGCTTTCATCTCCATTTTTTGTGATTTTCTTTTTACTTAAATGAAAACTATTAATGGGATTCAATACTTGGGCTCTCCAGACCTCTAAGGAAAATATGCTAGCTGTCCACTGCAGTTAAAACACATTATTATTTGCTTTTGACAATCCATTAGAATAAAACTCTTTCAATAAACTGAATAACTTAAATACTTCCTGCTTGACATGTAAGCATCTTCTGCATCTCTAACAAAGATGCAGTTGAAATGCCTAGGTAAACAGACATTCCCTTTCTCTCCAAACTTTCACATGAGTTTATTTCCAAGAATCTTACTACATACAATTTTGCACAATATTCCTTTTTTCTTAATGAAAAATTTTGAGAAAATCAAAGAAATCTACAGAGATGACATATTTAAGATTATATATATATACAAAAATTTGATGATCTCCACAACTCCAAATCACTGTTAGTCCTACGTTTATGAAACAAATTTAGGTATAACAATTCTTTGGAACATTCAATTTAAATTTGCATCAAAAAGACTTTCATAGGGATTATTTAATTGACTGAAATCAGTTCATTTCAAACAAAGTATTAACCATAGATTTGAATATCTCAGGTAAATAAATCATCTCAAAATAAAGTTAGATGATGAAGCTTGAAGAAAGGCATTCAAAAGACCTCATATAAGAAGAGGACATTTTGGTTCTAAAGCTGTCAATATGTCCTGCTACTCCTTTTAAACTGGCTTATAACTAACTCCTCTCTCAGGACAGCTGAGCAGTAGGGGCCAGTGAAAGTTCAAGGGAAGGAAATGACCCACGGAAACAAGCACTGACCTGTCCAAAAGCTAGGTAGGTTTCCTTTTATGTACTGCAGCATTTAAGAGCTTGTCCTAGCAGACCATACCTTAAATGATCTGAACAAAGCCAACCAAGAGCCTCATAGGGAGGTGCCAATTACTGCAGCCAGTTCGTGTAGTTTGTGGTCATTAGGTGAGGGAAGTTCAGCGCACAAAAGTATTCTCTTTAGACACAGAGTGGTTTCAATGGCAATATCAGCTCTACCTATCCCTTTTGCAGTATTTCGTCTCTCAGCAGGATGAACATTTTTCAGATCAGTCTATTTCAAGAACCATTTATATTGCTGTGCGTGTAATGGAAACACACCCGCACGTGCAACAAAGTTACAAACATACTGCAAATGTGAATTTACAATGTTCTCTATTTCACTTGACACTGGCCTTGAAAACACACACTCAATTCTGTCAGACAATTTATAATCACTAATAAGCAGCTAAATTTGTTGTTGATGGTAGAGACTTTAGCAGAAATTTTTTTGTTTGTTTTCTGTTTTCTACTCTTAACTATCCATCTTACCTATACATTATAGATACTTTGTGAGGAAACTCACAAAGTACAGTTAAAAACTGTAGTTCTTAGGTGCAGATATTAAAAGGAAATGTTTTCCACTGAGAGTAATCAGCAAACTTATTTTTGAAGCTTTGGACTGTGTTGCTTAGAAGAGATGAGAGGAAGATTTAGATTGCAAGGCAGTACTAAAAACTGTTTTTGCTAGACAGCAAAGGTAAACACCTGTGAGCCAATTCAATGCACAGATGCAAATCAGAATGCATATGAATTTCTCTGTTATGTTGAGTCTCAAAGGGGATCCATTAGATCTCAATTAGGAAACAGCTTGATGTAAATTTTCTTCTTCCATTTACTTGCTTATATTTTTCACATTAGCTGCATAGGAGAAAAAGAGGTATCTGTGAATTCTAGAAACTATGCCAGTCTCCCTTTGACCGTTTCATTTTACACAGCTTTCTGTTTATTTTTCTCTTGTGTATTTTTCTTATAAGTGTGTACTTTACCTACTAGATCTTTATGGCAGTTTGTTAAAAACAAAATCACAGCCATCAAATTATTCCAAAACTCAGACCTTGGTGAGGTCTATGAGTATTACACAGCAAGCAAAAATGAATTATTTTGAGACTTTGTGGAATGCACAGCAACAGAAGAATAGAAAAGCTTTTTTTTGGTCTTAATTTTAATGGTGAACACAAGCATAAATGCAGATAAGAAAAAATTTATCGAAGTGAAATATAATTTGGATGCTTGAAAAGTGTAATGTTTTTGGTCATTTATCTTTACTGTCATTTATCTTCAGTGACTTCTTAAGAAAGCAGCAGCTCAGTGCCTTTAAGACAGGGTGGTGAAAACTGGCTGTAATTACAGGTGACAAGTGTTATTTGCTTTACCTTGTCCTGAAGTATTTGAACTGTAGCTTGCAATTAAAGGTTCTGAATAGTAATTAACTTTTACCTTGACTGTTGGTGTGAAACCTTAAGTCAATATACTACTACAAAAGAGTTTAATAAGGCAACAAAGACCTTTATTATTACCAAAGCCAAATTAACCCGGGGGCGGGGGGGAGTCAGAAAAGCTTCTATAAAACAGTAAACTGGCAGCATTGAATATAGTTGTTTCTTTTAATCTTCAAAAATTGGGCTTTTCCTTCAGAGTTAATTTATATGCACATCAGATGGGATATTATTCAGTGTACATATAAGAAAATTAAGTTTTGATGAGAGTTTATGCACCTGAGGGGTTAAAGAAAAAGTTTGAGACACAGTTTTGTAGTGGACACAGAACCACCAAAACCTTTTTTTTCAGAAACAAAACATTTGGTCTGACTGCTTATTTGTCAGAGTAACAGAGTGAGGAAGTATTCTAAACAGAAATTTTGAGTTTTACACACAAGAATGTAACGCTAACAAAAGAATGGGCCCTGATATTTGTAGAAAATAAATCTTGTCAAAAAAGGCATAAAAACCTTAGTCCAAATCTACCACAAATATGCAATTTAAATACAGGGTGAATGCACAGATGTACTCTAAGGTGAGTCCAGGAGACCAACAGGAGCAGGTAGACAGGCAAGAGCCATATCTCCTGGGCATTCAATTAATCCTGCCTGCTCCATCATTTTCCAGTTCTTATTTAAGCTGCCATAAAAAACTGAACTTTCCATTAGTGTTGAGGAAGACAGTAGTAATAGAAAGAGATTTATATCCTCAATTTAATATGCTGTACTACTTTCTATAGTCTGTTCATTATTACAGTGTAGGTAGGTCATCCAATCATTATGACTCAAGCACCCATAACAATTTCAGAGAACCATGTTCAAGTAAGTCTGCTCCTACTGAATGAAATTGTTTAGTTTACTCTTAACTAGACAGTGATGGGAAGATATAATGCAAGCCGATCAATGGGATTTAGTATTATTGTCCAAGATAGTAAACTATGTTCTGTACATTAGAACAGCATAAAAATGATAGGCGCTTTAAAGGAGAAAAATATTTCTATTGTAGTCATCGTATTTTGAATTTCCAAGGGCAGATTAAACTTAAGCTTATGTCTTACTTTCTGGGTCTGAAGGATTTTTGAAGTGTCCACTTTTCATTAAAGACAAAAGAATGCTATGAAGAAAAGGGGAAAAAAACTGCCTTTATTATGCCCAGTTTCTAATCCACACAACACTAAAGAAGGTACTAAAAACCTGTACTAAGGCCAGCCAATGCAGTGGTGTCTGCCAGGGTCCTTACATATTTGGAAGTAGTAGGCTTGACTTTCAGTGGATTTTCAGTGAAGCAACAAGCTTGACAGCTCTCAGTAGTCCTGTCACAGGACTTTTCACTCAAGTGTGGCCTCCTTTCAACTGTGCATAAGCCCTGAATTAAGCAGGAAACAGTTATTGATATAATTTTCCAGTTGAACAAATTAGTCTTATAGCTCACTTTACTTGTAATCCTTCTCCCTGACTTGCATGTGAGGACCATTGCATGATGTAATTTGTCTTGTTTTGCTCTGATCCTTACTTTATTTCCTGGATGGGCCCTTGTGATTTGTGTTCAATTAAGCCACAAACTCCTTGAAAGATAAAACAGGATTTAGAATCACAGATTCATAAGATTGTTTATTGGAAAGGACCTCTGGAGGACATTTTCTCAAAAATCCAACTCAAAGAAGCACCACATTTTCCCAAGTGATAGTAAGACAACTGTTTTTTAAAGTAGCTACTTTTATTATGCTACTTTTTAAAGTAGCTCAAATTTATTATGGCAGCTTCCATAATAGAATCCCGATTTTGATTTCTCCCTGTGTTAGGTTAGTTCACCTACTGGGTGGGAGGGAGAGGTATAACTCAGGAATCTTTAAAATTATTATAAAAGATGTTGTTGAAACTAACAGAGATAAAATTAAGATACACAATTTTGTAGGCAGTTGTGTATACATTTTTTTTTAAATCAGATATGAGGACAATATCGTTTTGATCAGCTTTAATTCTCATTAATGATCTACAGCTGACTACAGATTGTTTTCTAAGAAGGTTGTAGAGCAACCTCTCATAATCTGAGTCTCACCTTCCTTCCAAGTCGAATAGGGTTGAAGCTGAGTAAGGTAGCTTGGACTAATTTTCCAGTGTTTCAGTGAAAAGAGATAATTTTTAGATTTTTAATGTGCTTGGAAAAAAAACTCTAACATAATTATTATCTTCTGGATTCCCAGCTCTTCTCCAAACAAGACTGAAACATCTGTAAGTTTTTTCAAGCTGTGAAATGAAGTCTTAAGAATATCAGCATAAGTTCCCTTCAGAGGAGAGGATGTCTGCAGGAGGTACATACAATGCTAATTTAAAAACTATCAAGCAAGTGTCTTGAAAAATATCAATGCCAAAAAATTTTAACTAAGATGAGGAAGCAATACAATGAAACTATAGGGCAATTATAAGAAGAAAGAAGGGAAAAGACAAACTATATCTTCTAGAATGGTCTGTGGGGTTTTGGTGGTTTTTTTTTTGTTTTTTTTTTTTTAATTGGGCCATTGAATCAAGTGCTGTGCACTTGCTAGCAGTAAAAAAAATCAGATGCTGACTATAACCATCTGCTACAAAACAGCTGCAGGTACTTACTGTACTTTAGTTGTTGTGGTGCATATAAAGTGGTTACTATCTAGCATAATGAATAAAAGATTCACTTTCCTATCTACTTCAAATTGAACAAGAAATTCAAAAGATGAATTGATAAAATAAATTTCATTTTTTGATAATTTTAAATAAAAAGGAGAGAAGTATTTTTGCTTTTAATCCAACAGATACAAGATGTTAAGCACAAATGCCATGAGATACAAATAAGGAGTTCTAGGCAAAGTGATTGAGAAGTTTATTGTAAAGTAATTGAGAAGGTCTCCATGTTTAATGTTCTTGTATCTTGGATCTGTAATTAACAGTATCTCAATTTAGATTGCATTAAAATGAAGCTTTTTTCTGTAAAAGAGGTGGTTTTAATAACAGTTTTGATTATGTTTTATTTTTTCATTCTACTATAATTTTTGTCTTAAGGATGATTTTGTGTACTGTGAGCTGATGCTCTGATTTCAGTTCATAGGGACTTGCTGGCCAATGACTGCACAACAGTAACACAAACATCGTGCACTGTAGGGACATTAAATGTAATGTGTTCAATTTTAAACCAGCTGGTTTGTGGTCACCTTTATGGTGAAAATAAGACAACTCTCAATGTGGACATGCTGCAAAGATTTAGACACCTACATTTAGTCGTCCATTTGCAAGCTAGTGTCCAAGATACCACTGTATTTTTAGAAGATTTTAGTTTTGATTCGGATGCCCATTCAAAGGCTCTCAGTGCCTTATGATATGTCAGACACACTGACAAACCTTACACAAGGTCTACAGGAGTCCCATAAAGGATGAATAAAGTATGGTATTTCAAATGTTTTCAGTCATCAATGTCTTTTCAACTGCTTTACAGCCACTAGTCTACAGAATGATCCAACTGATGAAATGATACCAGCTCCCTGTGTAATAGAAAGGCAGATGCTTGAGTGAACAATAACTTTAGGTTAAGATTTGAGCGCCTGTACACAGGCACCAAGTACCATTTTGAATATTCACATGCCTTTCAGCTATGTACGCAGGGCCAGCTGATAAGAGATCTATGGATAGCTCATGTGCTTTTAAAGTGTCTGTAGACCAGGAGAACTATTCCAAAGAAACTCAAATGGCACTTGAAGTCTGTTTGGTCAACTGAATTTGACCCTAAAAATATATGGTTTGCATTTACATAAAATCTTTCAATACTTGTATTTTGGAGTTAATATCATAGAATAACAGAATCTCCTGAATTCTAAGGGACCCACAAGGATCATCGAGTCCCATTCCTGGCCCTGCACAGAACATCCCAGGAATCACACCATGATCCTGAGAGAGTTTTCCAAACACCTCTTGAGCTCTGTCAGGCTGGTGCTGTGAGCACTGCCCTGGGGGGCTGTTCCAGGGCCCAAACACCCTCTGGGGGCAGAACCTTTTTCTGATATCCAACCCAAACCTCCCCTGACACAGCTCCAGGCCATTCCCTCAGTCCTGTCACTGGTCACCGCAGAGAAGAGATCAGTGTCTGCCCCTTCTCTTCCCCTCATGAGGAAGCTGTAACTGCAATGGGGTCTCCCCTCAGTCTCCTCCAGGCTGAAAACACCAAGTGACCTCAGCTGCTCCTCATATGGCTTCACCTCCAGGCCCTTCGTCCTCATGGCCCTCCTTTGGATGCTATCCAAGACCTAAATGCCTTTTTAACGTAATGGTGCCCAAAACAATATTCAAGGTAAGGCTGTACTAGGGCAGAGTAGATGGGGACAATCACCTCCTTCAACAGGCTGGCGATGCTGTGCCTGAACATGCTACTGCATTACACAGAACATATTCCTAATATGCTAATACAAGTTGATTTTATTTGTAATGGTGTTCCATACTGATTAAAGAAAATTAATGTTGATAGGAAATAAAATACACTTGGATATAGATATGACTAAGCATAATAAAATGTTCATTCATAGACAAGTGAGTGTAATGCGGTATAATAAACTGAATTTCAAATTAAATTAACAAAAGGCATTTGAAAATGAACAAAATATTCTCATAGTTTATAATTTATGTCAAAACATTTTTACCTTTTTCACATGGTCATTAAATGCTTATATATATTTATCTTTGTGCGTGTATTTATATAAATATATTCACTATGAAAAAATCTTGAAAAATCTTTATGATAACAGTATATGAATCCATTTGGCCTACTAATCTACTAATATAGATGAAGGCAAATGAAGGTTTTGGTTGCCTTCTAAAGATCTTATGAAGGGACTGTAAGACTGTTTTTCCTCTTTCCTACATTGCAGCAATTCAGGAATCACTTTATGTAAAAGTCCTTATAAGGGTTTGAAGCAAGGGAACATGACAGGGAAATTCTGGACTTCATAGTCATTTCACTTCATTGAACAATACTTCACTATTTTGCTGAGGTGAAAACATTTTTTGTGTCATACCAAACTCCATTTCTTATGGAATTGAAAGACATTTTCCTAATGAGTCCCATTATGTGCCCCTGCGACTCACATTTTTCTGAGCAAAAAGAGTGAATGACACAAATTTGACTTTCCTCTGAATTGTCCTTACAGTTAACTGAAGAGAAATGATAATAATAAAATAATCTATACTTCATTGACTTGTGTCAAACACAAATGTGGTTAATGTTCTCAACCACAGAATCACAGAAATATTGAGGTTGCAAGGGGCCTCTGAATGTGATCTTGTGTAACCTCCCCACTCAGTCAGGGTCACCTAGAGCCAATTGTCCAAGACTTCATAACCAAAGCACAGACAGAAATAAAAATCTTATAAATACTTTTCCCTTACTACCTGTGATCTAGTTTCATGTTTGGAAAATCCTGTAGGACTTCTATTTTGTTTTTTTTTTTCTTTTTTCTTATATTTTGATATTGTGACTGCAGTAAGGATCATGTTTTATAGAATTACCAATTTAAATTTTCACTGAAGAGCAATATGAAAATCCACTTTCCCCCAAAACATCAGTTCAACTTATTGAGTTCTATAACAATTCTCTCAGCCCTTCTGCTGTTTTACAAGTTTTCCAAGTTTTCTCTGGCACCACAAATAAACTTTTAGTGATGCCCACTTAACAAAAATGTCAAAATACAATGAAACAAAAACATTAAAAGAAGCCCTAAAACATAAGGCCAAATCCCATGTGATATTCAGGTTTGTTTTCAGACTAATTTTTCATTCCTTTTTTAGAATTGTAATCACTTCATCTGTATAATGAGCTCTATGGGGATTTTAACAGGAAATATTTCCCTCATGTCAAGCTATTTCTTGCACAATGGTTTAAACAGTACAAAAGTCCATCTCATAATATAGTGAGTATAGAATGAAATAATTACTAGTTCCCAGTACTTTATGAATTCACATGAATGTCAATCTTTTTGCTAATCCTCGTTACTTTGATATAGGAATACAGTTCACTTTCCATGAAGTCTGTAAAAAAAACCACGGATTTCTTAGTTGCAGAAATACACTTCTAAACATGGGATCAGGTTTGATATGACATGGATGCATTTTACATCTTTTAAACCCTTAGTACCTTCAAAGAGACCATTAATGTCTTAGCACCAAATCACAAAGAGCACCTCCTTAACTGATCAGCTTCCATCAAACCTCCAGAGAAAACATTGTGAAACACCGGCATGTGTATTTGTGTATCTGTGTGAAGATGAGCAGTATACAATAACTGCTCATCAACAGTATACAATAATAGCAGAACACTGATCTCCGTCCCTTGCTTCATCAGACAGCTTCTAGCTAAAAACAGAATGACTCCTCTAGGTTTGCTTGTGAGACTTCATCTGAGTAGGGCTAATCAAAGGAGGTGCAGGAGTAGCCAAATCCAAAGCTATTTCTTACCTCATGGTCTCTGTATTCTCAGTCATCTGTAGGATCCGAGCAAGTGGTTCACTAAGCAGTTTGTGTTCACATACAGGCAATGAAACAATTGAAATGGAAAAATGCAAAAACAAAATTTGAGCATCCCATGCTAACCTTACTTATTTCATATCATGTAGATAAAAACCATTTTTCCACATCTTATTGCACAAGATATTTTTTTGTATTTTTAGAACAGTAGTTAGCTTTCTGATTAAGAAAGGCTGTGCTTGAGGGGCACTGGTCTAACAATTGCAGTGTAGTGTTTCTATAGTGCTATCTTCTGATTTCTTATGACATTTCTGTTGAGAGAATTGCATAATGAAATTTTCATATTGTGAATCCCTTGATGTATAGCTTTTATAGGAAAGATCTTGCATTTCTGCACCATTTTTACATGTTTAGTTTACTAGAGGTGCTGTTTTGTTCATAACCTCTGCTCAGATGATAGCAACTCATCGACAGTTGTGCATCTCTCTGCAGACTCCCTCGCCTCCTCTGATTTGTCTACAGGAGTGTGAGGAGCATACTGAATTATTCAAGGCAAGTATGCATAACTTCATTCACTACCTGAGAAAAAACAGATGAAAATATGCTGTACACTGTGAAATTACTTTCCTCCCATGTTGTGTAAGACAAAGAGAGGGAAAATATCCAGGAAAATACATATCTTGACTGAGTAGAAAAGGAAGTAAGCTGAACAACCAAAGAAAATATAGCTGGAATTTTATGTAATATATTACATCCTCTTTCCCATCCCTGTATGCCCTTGTGAATCAAGGTCCTGCAGAATACTGACTAAAATTACTTTATAAAAGTTATAATCATGAGTGCTGAGCTAAGGGGAAAATGAAATGAATTGCATGATGATAACAAAGATTATGACTATCATAAATTATTATCTCAGTAGGACTGAGCCATGTAGGATCCAAGTTTAAAACCTAAAGAACCTATATTGTTATTTAACAACAGTGCCAGAATACTTCACTGCCCCTCTTCATAACTAAAGGCCCCAAAGTATTATGAACTATCCTAATGGCTGCAAGCCCAGATGGGAGACACTCCTTTAAACTACTATGGGTGTTTGAAAATCAATGACTCTTAAATGTAGAACACAAAACACAGACCATAATCCAGGAGTCCACAGGCTGGCAAAATATTTTAACTGAAGATCCCTTTTGTGCTGCAAATCTCTTCTGATTAGCATTTGAATGCTGCATTTTCTACAGAAAGTCTTCTCTATGCTTGCCCCTCCTTTACAATCTTTCAAATTGAGTGTGGGGTAGATGAAAGAGGACATTATTTGGGTGAATTTGGATTTCACAGGAACACAAGAAATCCTCTCTCAAGACAAACCAAAGGTTCTTTTTGCTCTGTGTTTTAATCCAAAGACATTAGGAGTTGTCATTTAGGAAGACTGTACAAATCAGCCCATTTTGTGTAACTAGTGGATTCCCTTGAACTACCCCAGGATCGCTCTGTTGCATTAAAGGTGCTGGAGGACAATTCCTTGCCTAAATGCTGCAAAGAGCAGCAGTTGTTGATGAGGGCAGGTTTGTTCCAGAGCTCTAGTAACACACTGACATTACTAAAGCCAGCCTGAATGTTGTCTTAGGCATGATCTAGCAGACACCTCTGTGACAGATCCTTCTTTCAAGAATTAAAAACTCTGAAACAGCCACGTAGAATATTCAGGTAGAACAACTTCAGTGTGACTAGAACTGTATTATGGAGCCTCCTATATTTTGCATTATATTCTCCTTTGTTTTCTGTTGTTACCTTTTAATACATTGTGAGAGGTAGCAGTGAGTTCATTTTAGACTCAGATTATTCAAGCCAGCATAGGCAAGTTAAGGAACATAAACACTGGAAGAAACCTTTGTCTAAAAAATCACAATAGGAGGTTAAAAAGACAGAGAAATGAGAGGGAAAGGAGAATAGTAAATTCAAATATGTTTATGAAAATTCAGCAACAAAAGTAAAATGTTCCTTCTGCAGCCATTTCAAGTAATTCGCATGTACATCAAAAACACTTATAATACAAGGAAGCCAGTTGAAATAATGAGAGATGTACCTTCACCTTGTAACATGTTCTAAAGTGGGCAGATATATTGTGTCATTGTCAGGCAATCATCTCAGGTTCGGTTTCATTTTCAGCATTAATTTCATTAAGAGATACCCTCCAGTATAGTGCTCTACACATAATGAGATGTGGGGACAGGGCAGCAGTTCTAACAAAATGTGACACTTCTGCAGGCTGCTCAGCAGAACTTCTTCTGTGAAGACACTTACCAGCATCCTCTTCTAATAGAGTGTGTCACATTCCTGACAAATCAAGGATGCATTCTGTTAGAAAAGAAGTGTTTGAGTGCTGGAGCATCGTACCACATACGACAGGGCAACTCTGTGGGCGATGTGACTGCTTTCATTTACTAAGTCCCTTGTCTAAAACTGACCTTCAAGTTCTTCAACAAGTTATTTCAGTTCCAGTAAATTTTTAGAAACATTTGTTTGTCATTATAGATATAATAGTGCATATTCTTATGCATTTACCCTTTTATTAAACACAGTCAAGACTTTCTTCGTTTTTTTTATTTCTGTCAAACTCATCGTAAATGCGAGTAGGCTTGGAACTTTGCTTTTCTGACTGAAAAGGCACTACATTTACAAAAAAAACCTATTTGTTTGGAAATACATGTTTCATTTTGTTATTAGTTCTGAACTAGTGAAGGTATCTGAATATATAAGCATTGTACAGCTTGCAAAAGAGATTAGCCCTACAAAGCTGTGCTGTGCTCTCAGTTGTCCAAAGCTGCGAAAAGCTGAGAGACAGAACTGTGGGCTGGCCTGTGAATTAAAAACTACATAGTCAAGCTGCTATTCTATGTAAAGTGAAGATAAATATATATTAAGATCAGGGATTTTGGTTATGAGCAATCATTAATTTGAATGAAATAAACATGGAGGATGCGCTTCATTTTTTTTGTGCATAATTCACTGGATGGTCTCAAATTGTTCAAGAAAAAAAAATTAAAGTTGCATACATTTTTTTTCCAAGGAATGGGAAGAAAAAATTAACAAATTCTTCATATTTTGTTAATGGTTTTCATATTTTCTCTAGGTCTGAGGAATTATAATGCTAGTTTCTGCAATTAGATTATTCTCCTGAGTGATCCAGTTAGTGTGAGGATAGTCTTCTAACTCTTTGTGATTGCACTGGCAGTAGATATTTTGCTGATTCAGTATATGTGTGTCCATATCTGTATTTGAGACACATATATATCTAAGAAAGAGCCTGTTTAAAATTGAGGTTAGATAAATCCTTAAAAAGATAAGCTACTGGAAACAAAGTAGGTTTAAAAATAAAACAAAAACAAGTTTCTACAGTTAATGAAGTATTTCTGTTTTGTTCTACTTTGCTATGGCTGAAATATGAATATTGGTCTCAGGCAGTCTTGATTTGTAGCAAGCATTGATGTAAGTATAAAATATTTTTTTTGAACTGCTCTAATTTTAATTGAAGATACTCATAAGGAAAACATTTATGGACTGAGGATGAGATCACAAACCACTAAGTACAAAAATGCCAGCTTTTTTTGGTTTTGTGACTTTTTAACTTGATTTAGTGCAAATATTTTTACTGCTTTTTCTTCCTACAAAAAACAAAGGGAGTTGATTTCCTTGTGTATTCAAATTTTGTACTTAATAGTATCAAATTATGGATAAATATGACATCTAAATTCAGAGCAACACTCTTCAGGAGCATTTAGCTTTTCTCCTTATTTCTTGGTAATTTTTCCTCTTACTTTGTAAATGATAATACTGTGATGTTGAAGTTTCCATCTGCACATCCTACCCATCAAAACCTGGGATAAATATCATGAAGTATTTAAAAACAGTCAAACAGTGGAAACATTCTTTTAACTTGATCAGAGTAGAAGTAGGTCATCTTTATGCAAATTTCCTTGGTTATTTAGCATTACACTTAAGGAGAGTAGAGTTTTACACTTGGTTTCTGAGAAGAAGCGAACAAAAGTCAGGAGAAGTAGCATAGCTGAATGTGAAGAGGTGTTTACATATGTTCATAAAATAATTTTGTTTTACAGTGTCTCAAAAAGCAGGATTCAGTTTCCTAAATGTAGACTTGCAGAGCTCTTTCAAGTACTCATCAGCTGCTCCTCTCCTTAAATGATTCTAGCTCCATGTAAATATCTGGAAAAATATTAGAGCATCTATAATGACATTAGTTACCCACTTTTAAAGAACCAAACTGCTTTTTTCTGAGTTGGAAATAAATGCTGAATATATGAGAAATATGTCATAATGAAAGTGCAAGAAAGAAAAACATCTGTAAAGATTAATCAAAGCATTCTGCTTCAGTTATTTCTAAAACATTTCTTCTCAGTTTGGGCTTTTATTTCTCATTTCATAAATTCATTTATGTTTTAATATTAAAAGTATTTTTCTTCTGGAGACCAGAAAATAGATTTTAAAAAGCTATAAAACTTTAACAGTCATTAATTTATTTTTACCCAGAAAATTCAGTGACAATTTTACCAAGAGATTGTTTCAATAAATCATGGCTTTCTAAACTGAAAATTTTCACATGAAAGTTTGTGACTAATTCCATTTATGATATTTCTTTCAGATGTCACAATATACAGTACTACTACGAGATGCAAAGAAGGAATTTCTCTATCATTGAGTTGGTATTTGCTATATTAATATAGACATCAGCTGCTTCTCATAAATCTCAGTGTAATTTGTGGGAAATATCCACTGGTAACATGATATTTTTAATGGAATAGCTATTATTACTTAATTGTTTAATTATAAAAAGAAAGTGTTTGTTTGTTTGTTTGTTTGTTTGTTTGTTTGTTTTTCCCCCTAAAACCAGGTGCTTTGTCCTTGGCTCCTGCACTGCTTTTCTAATTACTGTGAGTAGAGGAACACTCTGATACAATACTTTCCTAGGCAATTTTTGCTTTTTTTTGTATTTGCCTTCTGTAGTTCTCTATAAAAAGTTGTTTGACCTTTCCTGACAGGAAATACTTTCTTTCAACATACCAGGAAGTGAGTAATTGAAATAAATCTGTGTGTTCTCAGTACACATCACAATTGTCATAGTTCCTTTGAAAGTCTTGGTGTTTCAAGATTTGTGTTGATTATCTTGCTTCTTATCCTTTCTTTTGCACTATCTGGGGGGGAAAAAGGTAAGTTGTGGAGCTCAGCCTTACTATGACTGAAACTTTCTCCCCAAGATACCTCCAAGCCATATTATTACCTACTCTGTGTACAAGAGTGTTCTAAGCTCCTGAACAGAACATTGTAAGAGCCTTACTATGACTGAAACTTTCTCCCCAAGATACCTCCAAGCCATATTATTACCTACTCTCTGTACAAGAGTGTTCTAAGCTCCTGAACAGAACGTTGTAAGTTCTCTGTGGAGTGTTCTTTCCAGTTCCAAATCCACTGACATTCTGAGTGCTCATTTATATTAAACAAAACTCCACTCATGCTGTTTATCACATGAAAACCAAACATGCAGACAGAGAAGAAGACACAGGACTTAGTGTACCTGAGACCTAAAATAGCTTTGACCACCTAGATCAAGAAACACTGTTCACCATTAGAAGCATTTTCTTCTTTTTTTACAGTAGCAGCATTATTTCCAAGCATCTGACAAATATTTTGCATTTTTCAAACGTTTATAGTGCAATATTATTGTTTTGCTTTTTCAGACAGAGGTCTGGGGTCAAGAAGAGATAAATTACCCCTTCCAGACAGCTGGGCCAGCTGTGGCAATCTCTGTCACCTTCATCATGTGCCCCAGGAAGCCATCCTCATCCCCTGAGTCCCTTGCTTCAGAGAACTTTACTACAGTCCTTCCCCTTTTAGTTCCATTCTAAATTGAGCAAGATATTTCTTCATGGGAGTTGCTCCTACCTCTGAAGGGCTGAAGCCCCAGCCCTTCCTACTCCCAAGCCTCCCAAGAATATTCCTCAGTACCCTGAGTGCCCTCTTCCTCCAATGTGACCAAATAATTTCCCAAGCTTTAGAATTTGAATTCTGCTTGGACTATTTTGTCAGCACAGCCACTAAAGCCTGGTGAGGAGTGGAGGAACAATGGGAACAATGTCAGGCCAAGGACTCCAGTGACTCCCAGTGCTCCAGGAGGCTCTGCTTGGCCCTGGAGAGATGAGAATGGTAGCAGTCCCCATAGGAGGTGCTGCTGATGTTCAACTACCTCACAAAGTGTCAGAGAAGGACGTGTCAGATGTTCAGAGTCTGAAGGCAGGAAACACCTCACAGGAAGATACGAGATACAGGAAACCTGCAGATATTAATTTGCCTCTAGTGTTTCAGATGTTCTGTCTGCACAGAGTAATTCAACTTCATTTTCCAACCTAAAAAATGTGCAGAAGGGAAAACCTACCAGTGGAGTTGCTACAAGACTTTTTTAACACC
Organism: Zonotrichia albicollis; assembly: GCF_047830755.1. NCBI lineage: Eukaryota > Metazoa > Chordata > Aves > Passeriformes > Passerellidae > Zonotrichia > Zonotrichia albicollis. Next base: position 87,549,248 of record NC_133820.1, on the reverse strand, counting down.
TGAAATACACTGAAATGTATAAACAAACTAAATATTTTTTGGCACTTAGATGAATAAAGTGCCAAAAAATCAAATGTACGGGTAGAAGATCATGTCTATATGTAATGCCACTTTTTTAAAAATTAGGTCTATACATGAGTGCATTGCTGAATTAAATATGATTTTAAAAATGTGTTTTCCTTTAATGCATTATGCAGATTCTATATAGAATTTGATAAATTATTACATAAAGTAATTTTAGTGCAGCTTCTTAGAAAGCAAAAGTATGAAAGAGATTTCTCCTAGATTGCTTAATTCTGGAGCTGAGGAGGTTCTTGAAATGAGCTGAGGTATTGACACATCTTCAGATGTCCAAATTGTTACTGATGATGTTATTCCGAAATTCCATTAGAAAAATACCTTCTCAGGTAAGACTGTCTTTCCTTACTAATATTTAATTTTTTTTTAATTTCCCAAGGCATACAATGAACAAAATTTAATTCTTATGTTCTGATCAGGTGTTCCAAAGTTATCTCAAAAGGCTCATTCACAGAACAAAGTGGAACTTTCTGAAACACTGCTTCTGCTTTTGCAGTAGCTCTGAAGATCAGACAAAATGTGTCAGGAATTCCTGCTGTATTGAAACCTATAAAATGCAGGGACTAATGATGAAATCAAGAAGTTAATGATGCCCACTGATAGGAATTTCTCCATTTTAATTCTAGTTCAAACTCATGCTTAATCTTGAAAGATGATGAAAAGGACTTTCTTTTGCATTTTTCCACAAAATGTTTCTACATAAGAGGTTTTCATCAAGACTAGCATATTGTAGGGGACTTTGTAACATGAAGCAGAAAAAAGATAGGCTTTTCTTTCACCTTTATTATCTACTTCAGGAAAAAAGGGAAATCAAGCTTTTATATTTTATCATTTTTTAGCTTGTAAAAGTTTTTGATAGTACTTTGTTCCTGAATCTGAAATAGCTCCTGAACTTTTAGCAGGTTTTAAAAGAGGGAACTTCATTGTATCAGTGCAGTGATCAATATAAGGGATTGGGATCTTCCCATATACAATCTCAAACAGCTTAAATACGACCTCTGTGGTTATTGGTCTTGCGAACCAGAAAAATAAGCAAATCAGGTTTCTGTTTTCTCTCTCTCTTATGGTAACATATGATATTTCACTGAAAGTTAAATTATTTTACATATAATAAAAGGCAATTGGCTGTCACCTTAGCCCTCAGAAGACTCTCAAGCAGGCATTTTCACCTTGTTTGCAGGGAAGTGGTTGGAAATACAGAGTTTTTACTGGTCCCACTCCTGACAAACAGACACTTAGGCATGGTTTGCTCATTCTTCCTGATGCCTTGTTCTTCATGTGCCTCACCAAGGTTTCCTGGAGAATTTAGCCCATAGCCTTTCCAGGTGTTCAAGTGAGTCTGCCTTCTTGTCTGCCCTAAAAAGGAGTGTGAGTGATCTTTTTATTTTCCCAGACAGGAAAGACAGACTTCACTGATATTTCTGCTTTTGAATGCCTTAGATTGTTAGAGTTTTGCTTTTAAAAGATAAATCAATGTCTTAGACTCATCCTGCATGAAGCTGCAAGTCCTTTTGTGTAGAGGTAAGAATGATAGCTTGTAAGAAGGGCACTCAGAGTTACAATTAAAGGTTCAGATCACTCATTGCCATGAACACTGTTTGCAATAATTGAAGAACTGCTAATACTTGAAGAGAAGGAAATACACTAGGAGAGGAAAGCTAACTATAACATTTTTCAAATATTTGATTGAAGGATAGGTTTTCTTGGATGCTTACATTATTCACAATGGGAAAATGTATGAAGAATCCATAATGATTTATTATGGATTTTAGTATTTCAATCGAATTGATAGTTTTTGTATTGGCTTTCTATTTCCTTATCAGCTATCTCTCAGGCAACTTCATATATGTTTTCTGAAAACAGCTGCAGGAGGAAAACTTCTGAATTACAGTTGAAACTGAATTTATGTAAATAGAACAAGTTTTAATCAATAGGACTTGTTTCAGCATGTACAGTTGTATACAATCATAAAACTGAGATTAGTATGTGATTAAAATGGATGAAAGGATGCAGTGTTATATGAACTGCTTGCATTATATCAAAGCAAGCCTCTATTATTGACTCTTCTGCCAAAACCTAGCCACTGAGGCTCAAATGCTTGAAAGGGCCTGTTCAGTTGGAAACCATAGACTAATATTTATTTGAATTAATTAGCCTAGAACTAATTTGAATTAATTCAATTTGAAATCATGAACTTTGAGTTTATGTTCAGTTACAGAGAGATTTATTTTGCAAGTTTTCAATATTCCAATAAGAGACATTTGCTTGGAGAGTCCTGTGCAAACCCCAGGAAGGGGAAGATAGTATGTCTATGTGACAATTCTGCAAACTGCCTTCTTATTCCACTCACAAAAGTGGGATTTTAACCAGTTCTGTTTGCAGTCTACAGTAGACTATCACATGACAGCAGCTCAAATAAAAGATTTTAGTCCTATTTATTTTCTTCACTCTAAGACTGAGAAATGCAAACGCAAACACATCGAGTAATAAGATAGAATGCTCTGAAAAACACAGATATTTATGGAAAAAGAAATGGGAATAAAAACCAAACAACTACTTCTTTTGTCTAATTACTTTTTACAAATTGCCCTCTTAGTACTAATCTCTCTTGACTTATATTTTCCCTGAAAATAATATGATGGCAGTTTCTGCAGAATAAAAAAAAGTAATCTTACATTATATTAAATAAAATTGGCATAGATATATTAAAATTGAGTAAACAGTCCATAGAATACTAGTAATTTTAAATGCATTACTTTACTTTTTATTATTTCATCTCAAAATACACTTGTCAATAAAAGAAATTCCATGAAATGTCTGAAACAAGTGGCAGAGAAAAGGGCACAAAGAGTTTTTCATAAATAAAGAAGTTTTATTAATTGAATGATTTTTGGCTATCCTTTATTAGTAATTAGATATATAAATTATAATTTCAGTATGAATATAAATGATTTAAGCACCTTCATAGCAACAATTATCATAGTTTTAATAGGTACGATAAATAGAGCACAATATTTATTTAATTAAATATATATATTCAACTGTGAACCATTAACTCAATATTTAGCATTCACCTTCCTCATTGACTTCAATTAACTAAGGTCTTCAATGATTAAATATTGAACTTGTGTACTGTGCAACTAGTTTTAGCTGTTTCTCTGGTGGGAGTAGCTGCAATATAAACCCTATGGAATAACTGCAATGCAACATCTTCCTTTTGTGCTTAATGACCTGTCCTTTCAAAGTCTGAGATGAAAAAACAGGTGACTTAAAAAATGAAGTTTTCTTATCTCAAGGGGATTTCTGACTCATATCTGAGAATTACTGCTCTGAAACTTCTGTTTGACTAAATGTTTTCATTATTTATTATGCCTTCTTTAACTTCTTCGTCTTGTGAAATACTTGTCTTTCAGTTAGAGCTTTTTAATTTTGACCTTAACAGCCAGCAGAACATTTGAAGATGCATTATTTTCCTATATGAACTACAGTCTTGAAAAAACTTTTTGAAGAAAAATTGAGTTGTCCTTTAATATTCAAGTTCATCAAGCTTGTGTGCCAGAACACTAAACTTAGATTATATTTTATTTTTTCATTTCATATTGGTTTTCTAATTAATTTTCTAGAAACTGAACTCTCGAACTGTCTTGCCTACAGATCATACCAATGCGCATTTAGTGTTCTAGGCTCCCCTGTTTCTGTCCAGAGAGCTGCAGAAGAGGCAAAGGCAGTATTTTCTCTTAGCATAAGCTTTGTGTTCCCTTAAGGCATTGACTTGGAAAGAATCATCATCAAGCTAAAGAAGGAGCACCTTGAGTATCTGCCCAAAATTAGATGAGATGTTTCTCAGTCAAGCCATCTGAAATGACTGGACAGACATTTCCTTTGCACAAAATGACCAAGTTATCACCTGCCAGTGCCTTGAGCTTCTGTCCAGTAAAGAATGTAACATAGGAAAAAAGAAATTTTGCCATTAGAGATTACACAAACCTCAATCAAATATACAAATGTTTTTGGTAAAAATCAGATGTAAAAAATGTCAGCTTTGTTAAACTTTTTCATACTTTGTTTTGTTGATAAATATTTTAATTACCTATTACTGAAGAGTAAAACCTTGTACTCTCAGCTAATAGTAAGATCTAAATCAAACTTTTCAATTTTCTACAGTTTTCTGAGCTCTTTGCAGATATTCTAATATAATAGATGATATATTTAACACAATACTTATTTCAGAGTCAATACTTAGTTGTTTGCATTATAACCACTGTTCAAATTGGAGTATCACCTGGTATATAGAACTGCTTGCAGATTTTACCAAAGTGTTGGGGGTTTTATATTTTTAAATTTTACTTTAATGGAGGTAACAGTTACAGAGGTAGAGTCAGTTAACATAAATGAGAAAAGAGAAACTGTATAATAAATTATTATTATTTTGAGTCTAGATATGATTTTAAAAAACATCCATAAATTATTTTATAAACACCTTTATTTCTTGCTACATTTTTCTGGAGTATTGTGTAACTGTGATTTTTGTTTAGGAAAGTTATGCAAACCCTACAAGAAGACTAGATAACCAGACTGATTTTTTAACTGTGTAAGTATATGGCTCACTTAAATTATCACAAGAACAAGAGATCACAGAATGGCCTGGACTAGAAGTGGCCTTAACATTCTTTTTGCCATTCTGCCATGGTCAGGGACACCTTCCACTAGACCAAGTTGCTCAAAGATGTCCCTGCTCACAGTAGAGGGTTTGAAGCAGACATTATTTAAGTTCTCTCCCAACACAAATCATTCTATGATTATATGATTCCATTCTAAAATTTATGAAGTCTTATACCTTCTTAAATACACCAAACATCCACAATCCAGAAATCTTACAGAATGGGAGAACTCTTGATTTTAAGAAATGTGGCACTTAAAACAAATTCTGATTTGTAAAAGGGAACTTTTTAAAATTGTTTTCTGTTTTGCATTCTGTATAGACTAGTACAAATAATTTATTTAGTAATAGTTAAGATATGATGCTATTAAAAAACCCCATTACTTCAGTGTTTAATACTGAAACTAAATATAGAAATAATGAAACTAGCCTAAGCTATAGCACTTCATTAAACTTTGGCTCCAAGGAGTCTGGGCTATTCTAGCTTACTTGAAATGAAATTAAAGGAAAATTCAAATTAAAGTTGTTCATATATATATTCTTGTATTGAATAATTAATTCTTCTCTATCTATGTAACAACCAAAAGAATAAAAGTATACAATATTCCAAGTAGTTACTAATTCAACATAATTTTTCAAAATACTTTGTGGGACAATTTCTTCAAGAGTTTCTGTGACATGTGCTCATTGTATAATAATCAAGCATGCTTAGCCCCTTTTCTGTTAGAAGGAGTGGTGAGCAGAATGTCTTCCTTCCTCGGCAAACAATCCAAGACTTAGATTAAAAGACTGAATATATTTTTGTTTGAATTAAGAACATACACAGAAGAGGCCAAGACATAAAGTGAAGACATTTTGGAGTAACATTGTCAGGGAGATACCAAGATTATTGAGTAGGTTGATCCATGCACCATGAGGGGAAATACTGAAAAAATGGGGATTGTTGATCCTGGAGAAGGCAGACCTACAAACTAGGGAAGACCTACAAGACAGGGCAGACCTACAAGCGCCTCAGCAAGAAACTAAAGAAGACAGAGTCAAACTTTTCAGCTGTGCAGATGGAAAGCAAGAGGAAACATACACAAGCTGGAAAATAGCATAAGAAAATGAAATAAAATCTTTCTGTGTAAGAAAAAATGTCATAAAGGTGGTCAAGCACTGTAACAGGCTTCCTAGAGAGACTGTGGAACCTGCATCTTCAGAGATATTAAAAAGTCAACTGGACATGGCCTGCCAGATGTGCTCTGAGTAAGAAGTTGGACTACCTGACATCTGCAGATCTTTTCTGACCTCTGTGAGTGTGATTTCATCTTCCATGTAGGAAGAATCTTTGAGAAACATGGGAAATTTTAATTTTATTCCCTTTCCTGATGCAGAGGGTAAGGAAAACAACTGTAGAAGTGCAGCGTGGCGTGGCCTCAAGGTCAGGTGTCGGGCGGGCAGAAGGGCTGCCAACACCAACTGCAAATGTGTGAGCACCCCTCGGCGTCAGAAGGCTTCGGGCTGTGCTCACAGCGGACGGAATCGCTGCTGGCTGATGAGAGTAAAGAGACCGGACGCTCACTGGGGACTTGTCAGATTTATTGTGGAATCCAACGTGTCAACCAGGGAGTGACCCCGAGCTGGGGATGCAACAGGATTATAAAGGGGAGGAGGGATCTCAGGGAGGGGTTTACAAAGCCAATATGGGAAGGTAGGGGAGTGAACTTAACATAATAGGCACTGGGGAGAAACCAATAGTTACATTATAAGGGAGGGGCCCCGGAGCCACAGCCAATCATAACTCCTAGGTAGAAGAAGATTCTGGAAGCTTGGGAGGAGTGGGGAGTGATTGACTGGGCCCAGGGAGAAGAACAAATTCACATATAAGGAAACAGAGGGGAGGAGAAATCATACAACAGAGAGGATTGACATAAACTGTGGCGGGAGTAACCAAGGTAACCAAATGACAGACAATACCATGGCGGGAAGAACTGGTGAGGGCAGAACCATTACAGAAAATGGGGGAGTGATACAGAAAATAGGGGAGTAATTAAATAAATTAACAGAACACACTACAACATAGAAGCATAAGGCCAAAATGAGACTGACTTCTCCTTGGCTTGTGCTTCTAGTCTCTCGAAAAGTAAATAAGACAAATCAGATTTCATGTAAATTGCTGAAGATCTTAAAAAAGTTTCAGAGCAACTCCAGGTTAGCAGAAGAATTCTGAACTGTCAGTTGCTTTGCTAACAAATGGATTAATTCCAGTAGGCTAGATCCAGGCAAAATGGTTCTGACTGCACTGAGGTCAGAGGTTGTAGTCGAAGGTTGAAGATTCTGCCCTAGGTAACAACACAGACTGTCTACCCTGAGACATAGCCTGGTCTGCTTTAAAATTCTCACATTGCTGCAGGCGTTATAAGTGCTCAAGTAAACTCACACATAGATTTTTTTAGGTGATGACATAACTAGCAGTCTGTAGACCAATGGAATTAATGGACTATCCTTTATATGCCATGCACTGAAGCAGCATAACTATATATTCCACAACAAAGGACTTGCAGTATCAAGAAGAAACCGTGATGCAGATCTTGATGAAGGAATAACTTGTCCCTCACTGATGGTTTAACTCCTAAGTAATATGAAAGAATCTCTTTTACAATCATAAAGAAGCAAACATTTTTCCCAAAAAAAATGTTATTTCAGTTTGCGATTTAATAACTTCTGGGATTTCTTAATTTTAATGTCTTAGAGGTGTTTGCCCAGATGATTCATTTAAGCAATCTAATTTAGATTACTCAAAAAATTCAAACATCAAAGCTACTTTTTCTCCATATTGACTTTATGAAAAACCTAGGCAGAAGAGTTAGATTATCAGAATAACCATGGCTGACATTAACATCTGCTCTTCGAATATGGTAGTACCTAATTTAGGAGCATAAAATGGACTGTTTAAAGTTTCCATCACCTTGGCCCATTCTTATAAGCAGAAAAAGAATGATTCAATAAGGAGCATTTTTAACAATGGCCTGCAAAGAAATCTACTGGTTCTACTGGACAGAAAAGAGTAAATATGCAGGTCAGTTGCAAATCATATCTTTAAGTCTTGATTTTGAGGCTGAACCCCAAATTTAGCTCAGGTAAATCTGTGTAAAATCTGAATGAGATAAATTTTCATATTTTTCATAGTTATTAGGTCATTTTAAGTACTTTCAAAATATAGTTCTCTCTACTTGTCTTAGAGTTTGGTTTTACAGGTTGTGCCAGACAGTGCTTCTACTGTGGGTTTTTTCTGTGTAAGACCTTTCTGCCCATAGCCACATATCCTTCTGTCCTCTACCACTAGTTATTGCAAAACTTTACAAAACATGGGAACAGTACACCCATTGAATCCATCTTCTTTCAGAAAAAGGAAAAGCATTTTTTGTGATTTTGAGTAAGCTCAGCTGATTTTGAATTTAATCTTTTTGCCTAAAATGTCTCTTATAATGTAAAAGCTTCATTCCCATTAAAGCTTTTTCAAGAGAAAAATATAAATGAGATTGGTAGCATGATTAACACTATAGCCTCAAGTATACTTTGATGTTTACTTCTGTGTTTCTGAAGTTACTGTTCAATCTCAAATTACCCAGAAGTTTGTGTCCAGGCCAAACCTCTGTAGAAGGATTTCATGGGAATGGTGGTTTTGGCTCTTTTGTTTGTAAATTATTTCCTTATTTCTAGCAAACCATTTCTTTCTCTTTTCCTTCTGCATTCCTGAGAAACATCTGGGGAGAACAAGAGTCTGGGTGGCTTCCAAATTTTTTCCCATATGTTTTCTTATTCATGGCAAAAGTAAATGCAAAATCAAGGAAACAAAAATTTCTATATTGGGTCAGATACTCAGGCACTGTAAATCAACCAAATTTCCAAAAGGTATCTTTTCCCTTTTGCATTTGCCATATTGCCCATTTAAAGAGAACAGTTTCTCTCTGCCCATTTACCATTTTGTTACTGTAAATGGCATTTCTGGAAGATAAATTTAACGTAAAAACATTTTATTTAACAAAAAAAAAAAACATTCCTGAAGAAGAGGAAAGTACACAGTACACAAAAAATGTTGTTTATTTCAGAAGCATTGATTAGTCTACACAAATTCATAATCTTGACTATTGTAATTTCATCTTGAAGTCCTTTTGAGAAGGAAAGTTTGGAACTCCTTTTTCAGCATCTTAAAATGGACATATGAATGTTTTTAAAGAAAAGTTTAGAGGAGAGAAGGAGAGTCCTGATGTAAAATAGCACCTGGGATGTCACTTATATTCTTTACCATTAACAAATTCAGTTCACTTACTATCTTCCTTATTTCACTCCGCAGTGCATTTCTGAGATACACATACCTTGTCATGTTTTCCTTCTCTACTGTAGCTTTCACTATAAATTGTCTTTAGTGATGTAAATATCTTCCACATGACAACATCTATTTTCACTAAGAAATGCATTTTCTAAGTTTGTAATAAAAAAAAAGGCATTTGTATATAATTAGTCACCCCTCTACCTTGCCTATCAGAACATTCAATGATTCATATCATAGGATTCAGGATCCTGTATTCATATACAGCTGCTGCACTATATAGATAACTCCTCCAGAATTAATGTGGAAATAAAGTCTTTGGATTTAGCTTTTATCTGTCCCTTTCAAATTGTAACAGGAATTCTTAACTTCCCATTTGACTATGATACCTGCAGTTTGAATTATATTGCTAAAATGATATTCCATCCATGTTATCCTGTATAGCATCTGCTACAGATTTCTTAACCTTGAAATGCACCATACAGATGTCTTATTCCTGATTTTCCTCTCTGATGAGGTCGGTGTCTTCTGTAGTCTCAAACAATACATGGAACAACATTATTAGATGCACACTGTAATGTGCAGAATTAGAAACTGAATTAGAAAGCAGAACTAGAAAGGATCCTTCCCTTTCCTACTCTTCTCCTTCTTCTTCCTTCTCCTCTCCTCCCTTCCCACACTTCCTTTCCCCTCTCCCTCTCTTCTCTTCCTCTCTTTGTCTTGCCCCATCTCACCTCTTGCTTTAGTCATATTTCCAGGGCACAGTTTCTCATTACTTGTCCATCATTTCAATATTTTAAATGGCATTTATTTCGGGGAGATGAAATGTTACATAAAAACTACATTACCAAAGAATAGACAATGCACAGCCTTATTACCAGTTTCTCCTGTGTGTCTCTGTCCCCAGCCCTTTATCTTTTGATTGTTTTGATATGCATGAGCCTTCTTAAGGGTAACATAAGTTGTTCTACAAATTGTTGGTTCCATCAATTTTAGCCTCAGGTTAAAAATGCCCTCACAGAATGTGATGGGAAGATGAGATCAGAAATTGATTTGAATTTAATTTAAACTCTGTGACAAGAAATGAATGATGTTTTGAATCAAGTTCATTCAATGTTTTTTTTTTAATTCTTTTTTATTCTATTAAACTCTCCAAAAACCACTTTAGATTTTGTCTTTATTGGAGGTTACTGAGTTTTGAATTTTGTATGTGTACATGTTATTATGTTCAGCACATGGTCCCAAAATGCCTAGGTATAGACCACTAGTGACTTTTGTCCCTTAATGGGTTTGGAGGACTTTATTCTCTGGATTAAAGTCTGGATTTTATCATTCAATTGCTAACAAAAATAATAAAAACCATGTGGTGCATTTCGTCTTCTGACAGGGGTGATCTCCACAGAGCAAATTGCACTTGAGAAGATTAAATTATTTTCTTCTTGTATAATAATGAACCTTACTCTTGAAATGACCCTTTCAGTTGCAAGAAATAGCTTAAGGGCTGAACAGAAGATTTTAAGACAACATTTTCATTCACTGTATATTTTATTTAAGCTAAGTATATTATTTAAGGTGATTCATTGATAAAAGCTCTATGAATGGTAACGTAACCTGAAAAGTAGGACTGTGTTCTGGGTATCATACCAGCACAAATATCAGAAAGGCAGAATGCTCAATAACAAGATAACCTCACTTGCAGCTTATTTCCCATGCCAAGTAACCTGCTACAGATGTGTGAAAGAATGGCTGCACATTCGTTATCTTGCTACTTCCTCAGTTGTTACAAATCTATGATTTGGAAGTTCTGGGATTTCTGGTTACTGTTGCCAGGTGTTTTTACTGCCATTTCATGACTCCCTCTTGGAGTTGTCATGTTTATTTGCTGACACTCATCATCTAGCCCTGCATGTTCTTGAAGCCAGAGAACATAAACACCACTGGAAGGCAATTTTCAATATTATTTTAGACACTCAAATCGGCCACTTCCAGAGTTCATCCTTTCTAAACTGTTTCCCTAATCTACTCCTCCTGCAAAGATAAATTGTCTGTCTGCTTCTTTTCAAATAATCTTTGGATTCCAGGAAGAGGAAATCAGTAAACTACTGAAGCAGAAAGACTGTTAGACTGGAAAGATTTTGCAAGTAATGAGACATTGTTTAATTGCAGCTTTGCTATGGCAAATTTGAAACTGTAGACAACACCATTCTGTCTTGTGCTTCTTCTGTCCACAAATTTTAATATCTGTGTAGAAGAAGTCTTGGCTGTATAAAAGGCTTTTTGAGCTGTATTGCCCATTAATAAATCAACTGTAAATGGAAAAGGGTCTTTCAGAGAATACAAACTTTGGTGCTATTAGTAAGGAAATAGGAAAGTCTCTTGCATCGTTTATATAAAACACAAAATCTCATCTTCAAACTCCTTGGTTATATTCTTTTCTTAGTTGACTATGAGATATCTGTCCATTTTTTATGTGCTAGTAGTAAAACAGTATTCCCAAATTTGGATGACTTCCCAGAATTGCATTATACCGAGACAGTGTAGCTCAGTTTTTATATACTTACATGTTCCAAAATATGGGTTGGTGTGTTGGAAAGCAAAAGTTTATGAATTGGGATATTAATATTGTCAGATATAATTTTATTATTTCAAAAAAAGCAAGAATGAAACAATTAGTCTCATTGTTTTTGCTGTAAAATTCATGTCAGGATTTTCTAACATATCTACATATGTTGATGACATATAAAAAACTCCTCAAGATTCTCAGTTATAACAGATAAAAAGGATGCTCTTGTTAGGTTTCCCTAACCAGGTTTGAAGATTAACAAAGAAGTTAATAAGTCTGAAATACTTAGCTAATGGTAGATTATGCCAACAGTCCCTAAGCGTGGTGTACACTCAAAAATTGTATTCTGCTATTTCAGCATTATATTTGTCCCTGCGGTGCAGTGATGTGCTGGTGTTGGCTACGAAGCTCTAGTTTGGCTAGAGCTAGTTTTCTTCACAGTAGCTTGTGTGGGGCTTTGTTTGGATTTATGTTGAAAAAAGTGTTGATAAGCCAGTTCTGCTCCAGCTGTTGCTGAGCAGTGCTTGTACAGAGTCATGGCCCTTTCTGCTGCCCATGCAGCCATGCCAGCGAAAAGGCTGGGGGCTCACAAGAAAATGGATGGGAAAACAGCTGGGCCCACTGACCCCAACTGACCTGAGGGATAATCCATACCCTTGGATGCCATGTCATTAAATCAAAAGAGTATTAGAACAAAAAAGTAACAGAAGAGTTTTGGCATCTGTTATTAAACAGCAGATAAATATTAGGAAAAAAATGATGATAGCTGTGCTTCATTGAATAGGACAAATTTAGGCCTGGACACAATTATATTTCAACTAATCTCATTACAGCAAAGTTAGGGCTATAGGTATGACATTGATACAACATGTCCTCTTTTAAATGTTTTCTTACTTGATGAAAAGCACCTGAATATTTTCTGCTTTTATGCATATGGAAGACCTTCCCTAGGGAAGTCTGTACTGCAGAAATACCACTGAAATTTTTGAAGCAGTCTAAATTATTTGTTTATTAATAGAAAACAGCCCTTGGACTACCATTCTTGACTGCATTGTAGCACAGATTGACTTCTGCTTTTTGCTACGCTATATCTATTACTTGTTTTCAGAGCAAAGGTAATTAAATCTGGAGTTCTGAAGTGCTCCTGCTCTCACTTTCTCTTACAGTAGGCTCAAAGTTTGTACGCAGAGATAAAAAGAAACCTTTGGCTTTTTTCAGTGATGGTCATTGTCATTAGCTTTCTGTGGCTGTCACCAGCCTTGCTGTTGTTGCATTCCCAAGTTTTGTGTCCTAGACAAGCAGGCCTGTATTCCTTCAACAGATGATGCCTCCTGTGCTCCAAAGTTCCACTTTTGTGTAACTGGGAGTACAGGAGAAGGGTTTTACATGCTAATACCTTGTCCTAATGTGTGGCTGCGGTATGGCTTGGGCATTGACCAAGACACAGGAACCAGAGAAAAGATGTCTTTTGTAGTAGTGTAGATGTGGCTTCTATTTGCTTGAAAGAGATGGAATTTGGGGATGAACTAAATGAAAATTTTGTAGAACAAAGCTTTTATAACTATAACATGGGCAGAGGTAATTAAGATAAAAATAACAAGGGTCATGTGCCAAATGATCTCAACCTTGAATCAGAGAAGCAAATTTTAAAAAAATGTCCCATCATACGGTTTAGCTTTTAGCTTTACTTTTGTGATTACCATCAATAGTGTTGACTGCATTTGTTACTTTATAACACATAATTTTTTGGGGTTTTAGAAGATCATAATAGATCACAAAGATCACAGTTCCATTAATTCACAACTGCTTCTTTAGAGTTTTCCCCATTGAATGTCTGCTACAACCTTCTGCTGTTTCAGTGGAAAAGGAGTGCCTTGTGTGTATTCCACTCAAGAATTCTTTGTCTTCAGCACATTCTACACGACACTGACCAATTTCTGTTAGGAAAATTAGCTAATGGATTCAACAAATTAAGGAAAATAAATAAGCAATTTTCAGAAGCATTTGATATTGAACAGGAGACAGTGATTCATTACATACAGTCTTGTCAAAGTTTTGTGAAATAAAGCAAACACAACTAGAAAAAATTAAGATGAGCATATCCAGCAACAAAATCACAGGTGAACAAAACCATCTGAAATTATTCTCCGTATTATAGTATTGTTGCGTTTTGCTTGTTTGTTTGCTGGTTGGGACTTTTGTTCATTTTTGGTGTTTTTTTACTAGGTAACTTAGAAGTAATAGAATATTACTTAGTGGAAGAGATTGGAAAAAAGCCATACCAGGTGAAGCAGCACAAACATTTTTACAAACGAAATTAAAAAAATCTGGGTTTGTCCTTCACACTAGGAAAACTCTTTTCCCCTTTCTGTCCCCAAATGCAGTTTCACAGGTCATTCTGATCTCCATCATCCTAGACATAATCAGTTTTCAGGGTGATTTACAGAGATCACAAGTATTTATCAAATCCTTTTTCTGTGCAATATGAATTATTGACAGGCCCAAGGCCCACCATGCTGGTTGTTTCACTCAGTGTAAATAGGTGATGATGCGCTTATATGTGTAGAGAGCAGATTGACAGAAATGGGAACAAAAGGATGAGGACAGTGGGAGTGTGGTTATAAATATTGAAATAGAAAATGAAATGACTGAGGGAAGACTGTTAGACACTATAAACAAAAAAAAAAGTATGCTGTAAGCAAAACATTAATTTATTTTTTTAAAGTATGTTATAGTTTTGAAAAATAAAACCAAAAGTATTTAAAACTTTTCAACTTAGGTAGTTTCAGTGTGAGAGGATCCCTGTCAGGGCTGGATCCATAAGGATTATGGGTTACCCGGCAAAAACCAGCCTGTACATATAAAGCTTTATAAGACTTTTTCTTTGGCTTTTGCTGGGGTTATTTCTATAATGACCAAGTCAGGTGTGATTCACTTTGGTTGGTGTACCAGCATTTTCAGCCATTCTGTCTGGTACTAAATAAACAGGGCTATCATACTTACATGGCCTAATGAAATAAATCTGTATTTATTTTACTCTTTTCTTTCCCTGTGACTGATGCACAGTAAAACTGAGGAATTTTACTGATGGCAACAGAAAACATTACAAAACTATAACCGTCTTATTTCAAAAGAAACAAGTCTGAGCGTTCTAATTTTGCATCTTACATGTTTTTAGAGAATGTTTCCCTTCTAGTGATTGCCTACCATGACAGATGTTTAAAATGCACATTGGAATTCTTATTTTCCATTTCATGCCAAAAAAGCTGGTGTGTCTTTAGTGAAACAACGTACAAAAAAATACAAAGCTCTATTTTGCAAATACTATGTCATCATAATTCAGTTCTTCAGACATTTCTTAGTGCTGCTCATTAAGTTTATTATCACAAATGAAGTTTGTACAATCCCTGTTTTAATGCTGTGTTGACTCATGCATAATAGAGTAAGAAATGTCTAATAGTGATGTAATCCCATGGGAAGCATCTTTTTTACTTTTGAAGTAATGCAAATAACATTCTGTGTTGCATATTAAATTAGCATGAGGCTGATAAAGGGCAAAACCTATCAGCTGTATCCTTCTCAATTTTGCTGTTCACTGGTAGTGCTAGCAGTTGCTGCAGCAAGTTCAGAATGATAAACCTGATGAAAAAGTCCTTTAATAGGAGCTCTACATCTAACAATTCATGTAGTGCCAAATAAAAATAATTAAATAATTAAAAATCATTTATGTATTTATCTTGATTATGTGAAATATTAAATATAGAAATACTGTCAATCTTTAAACAATATTTGTCATAAGCCATGTGTATCATTGATCAGCTTTTGCAAACTACTTATTTTGCGTATTTTTGCATAGGCTATACACACTTGCTTTTCTAAATTTTTTGAGGGGGACTTTTTTTTGGTTGTGATTGATTGTTTTTTAATTTTTTTTCTGTTTTAAGGTAAGTGTCATGGCATGAGGGCTGAGATATACTGAAGGACATCCATAGATTAAAAAATTGATTATGTGTAAAGATCAAAACAAGTTGATCATATTGGGGGAAGGAAACATCTGTATCCTTATGTCATGATGAACTTGGCAGGCAGCTAAATACCACACATTAATTCTCTTACATCCTGGCCTCAAAGTGGGATGGGGAGAGAATCAGAAAAAAAAGAGTGAGATTTGTGGGTTGAGATCGACAGTTTAATAGGACAGAAAATAGCGACTACTACTACTACAACTCCAACTTACAATGAACAATAACAAAAGAATTATACAAAAGAAGTGATGAACAACAGAATTGCTCACTACCTGCTGAACAATGCCCATCCTTACCATGAGCAGCAGCTTCTGGCCAACTTTCCCCCTGGTTGAAATGCTGTCATTTCCTTTTGCCCATTAGGGCCCGTTGTTCTGGCTATGGATCCTCCCAACTTCTTGTACCCAGCAGCCCCCTCACTGACAAGGAAATATAACAAGCTTAAGAGCCCTTGTCTTAGAGTAAGAACTACTTAGTAATAACTCAAATATCAGTGTGTTATTGTTCTCATCCTAAAAAACACAGCACTGTACAAGTTACTGGGAGGAAAATTAACTGTATCCATACTGACACAAGGACACAGCTAAATAAAATCAGTCATCCAGTTATTCTTGACTTAGCTAGATTAGTCATAAAATAGTTGTTCAAGTAGGATTTTTATTTTTAAATTTTTACCTTTACTGGTATAAGGTATCAAGGACTGTTCTTTCCTGTTTTCCCATGTTTTGGGTAAGAATAAATGAGGTTGTACTATTCTGAACTGCTTAACTTTCTTTAAAAAGTGTACCAGCTACACCTTCTAGCATTTATAAGTTTGGGTCCTGTCCCCTTTTCATCCCTTCACTCTCAAACTCACACCATCTTCCTCACAGTGGAAACAGCAGAACTATTTCTTGAATATACCAGATCAAGCCAGGAAGTATAAATAAGCCCTCCTTGCCCTAAATATCCATAAGAAAATGTATGCTTACTCCTACAGGTGTCCATAAATGCATGAAATAATGTTATTATGTTAGAAATTTCATCCCTGTGGATAAACAAATACAGCATTTTCACAATGCTTGGCACTTCCTCTTAACTGTTATAGCTGTAATCACAGAACCAAAGAATCACAAAGAATGTGCTGAGTTGGAAGGGACCCTCTGGGATCATTGAGTCCATCTCTTGCCCTGCACAGCACCATCCCAAAGAACCACACCATGTGCCTCAGACCACTGTCCAAACACTTCTTGAACTCGGTCAGGTTTGTCTTTCAATCCAGCACTTCAGGAGCCCAGAAATTTTCTCTTCATATTCAAAGCCAAATCATATGAGGTGTCAAATCTCTTTGAAAGTTGTCTAATAAAATAATGGAATGAATTAGGGTTGTTTCAAATAGCTCAATTTTACTATTTCTCACCTAGTCATTCTGATAATATCAAAATATTCCATCGGCTTTCAAAACTTGGTGAACAGTTTGGCAGAAGGTACCAATCTAATTTACCAATACTAACAATATTTCAAATAAAATTGTATGAAATGTTTCCTTTCTTACACGTGATTTGCAAGATTTAAGTCTTGTCTATTTTTTATTCTCCTATTATTTAATTTTTTCTGCTCATACAGCCTGAAAGTCATTGAGTTATTTATCATTCACTTACTACATCTGCGTTGTGGCAACCAGTCTGCCTTTTTTTGTAACAAAATAGAAAAATGTTTCAGATTAGATAGATGGCATGCACCTGACTGTGTACAGAATAATTTGGTTATGACTTTATTTGATGTAAATGAAGTGAATATACTTACCTTGATCAATCAGACTGAATTATAATGATGCACTTTACAGTGACAAAAATCAGTTTTCCCAGAACAGCACCATGTGGCTTCATCCTCCAAACCAGAATGGAAAAAATGCTCCACTGCTCTGACACCTGACTACTTTATTCTCCCATTGCAAAGCTCAAAAGGAATTCTGGAAGTTGTCTGTCTCATAAAACATTAACTAGGTCTCTCTCCAGGAAAATGTTTCCACTATAATGTTCCAAAAGAGTGCAAAATAAAATGGACAAGGAAAACACAGTTATTTGAATAAACAATCATATTCACTAGAGATTGCTTATAGGCACACAGGGTTTAATAAATTTTACTTCACACACAATTTGAAAAAATTATAGCTGTCGTAAAGGAGGAAGAAACTGTTCTATGATATTGACATAATTCATAAGCCTGATCTTATATTGCTGTGAATTGAAATAGAGTTCACTTTGGGGCTTACTTTAAATTGTATTCTGACAAAACACCAAATAAAATCACATATTCTAGCTAGAAATGTTTCAAGGAAGTAAGGTTTACCAAATGCCAGCTCAAGCTTTGTTAAAATATGTGTACGAAAAACAAGCAAACTCATAATATAAAATTTACCTTTCCCCAAAATATACTTTAAAACATTTATAAATATTAAAAATTAATACTATATGTTAGGAATTGATATGGCACAACTGCATACTTTTTTGACAATTCTAGATGATGTAAGCGGGAATTGTTTCAGCAAAAATCATGATGATGATTAAATTACTCATTAAAGTAATTTTTTAGTTACTATTTATTAAAATTTTTATTAACTATTCTTTCTCCTTTCTGTTTCTTTCTCCTTTCAGCTTTTTCCTGATGATAAACTTCTCTTTATTATGGGGAAACATTATAAATAAGAGCACTTAGAGCAACACTATCAGTACCAACACTTTAAACAACAGCATTACTTAATGAAGAGCTGAAGAGACCCAATGGTACCAGACAGGTATGTCAATAAGATGCTCACCTTTTGCAGAATGATTTTCTCTTAAAGTGTTCTAAAGTACTGTGGTAAAATTTTCCAGTGGCCATGTTTGCTAAGCATTCAGCCCTTTTTAATATTCTTTAAGACATTTATAATGTCCTGTAAGCACATCCATTTCTTTAACAGGGTTTCACTCAAAATATGGAGAGAATTGTTCCCCTCTTTTTCCTTCTCCTCTGCTGAGATGGCCTACCCTACCCCATGGTGCCCAGTGTCTAATAGTACATTGAGTGCAAATGTCATGTTCAAAAGACAAAGTTGCTGCTCATGGAAAGTAAACATAAAGTCTTAATTCAAAACTCACTGAAACACTGAAATCCCTGGAAAGGAAAAAAAAATTAAAAAAATACTGATTTCAGTGACCATGGAAAAAGCCAAGACATGCAAAAAAATGTATCAATTATAATAGTGCTGTATAGAACATTAAGGTACATTCATTGCAATGAATGCAAGCAATGGACAATGGAAGCCCATAACAATACACTTAACAGGGAGAACAGTTCTCACAGTTTAAGAGGGGTTGGGGAGCAATTTGACAAAGGAGAAGGTCACATAGCAGATTATTATCAGCTTGCTCTAGCAACACAGGATGTTATTTAATAGAACATGAATGGTGGATTGTGTCAGGACAAAGAGTCTCTGATTTTTACAGAAAGAAATAAAAATGAGAGGTGGCAGAGAAGGTGGAGTTATACAGAGTGCTTCAAAAAGGGTGAATAGGAAATTAAATTAGGGCAGTCAGTGACCATATTGCAGAAAGATAAAAAAAGGTTATGAATGACAAAACACAAGATCATTTTACTGTCACATGCCAGACTTCCAAAGATGGGTGCTGATGGAAGGATCACAGTTCTAAAGACAGAAAATAGGTACACCATTTAGAACTTTAGGTGTGATGAATTTTCCTCCCTCTGGTTTTGAAGGAGCTCTAAAAGAAAATTGTACTATATTCTACTAAATGACTGATGTGATGAATGACAAATGAAAAAAGTTATAGGAAACACCAAGTCCTTGATTCTTGGAGTAAAATATTCAAATAGAGATTTAAAAATTTTCTATAATGCCTGACATTTAAGACGGCAGATTTTGTTGAGTAGCTGATTTCCCTGTGTAATCTAAATGAAGACCTCAACTTCCACACATTGTGCAAGAAACTGCCTTTTGGGTGAAGACAGAGATATATCAAAAATCCAGGTGTCCTGTAGGGCTGTACATGTTTGGGTCTGTGTATTTTTATCTCTTCAAGAGCCAGTGATGGTAAGTGAGCCATGGGTACCAGTTGACTAAAGAGCCTGTGATAATAGCTGATGTGCTCACTCTTACTTGACAATGAAGCAGGTAGAATGACTGATCTCTGAAGGACTCCTACATCTACAAACCCTGAGGGTCCAATTTCATGTCCTTTAGGATCTGTGAGTCCCCTCATTAACCTAATTTCTCAAGCTACAACCCACCCCATTCTAAGATGGGGATATTGCGCATTTCTAGGTCTGAAGTGCTGCTCCTGCAAGCAGTTGCTGCCAGAGAAAGTGGCACTGAGACCAAAACCAAGTGTTGATTTTTAGCTGGTTGAATTTCCAGGGAATCAACAAAATGATCTGCCTCACTGCTTGCCTAGCCAAAATGCAGGAGCAGAGGGAATGTGCTGTTGCAGACATGGAGGAGGTGGGCACTTTCAGCAGGACACTGTCCCACACGGGCTTGAGCCACTCAGGGAGCTTCTTTATCACACTGGGCAAGTACAGAAGGGAAAAAAGAGCAAATGTGGTAAATACAAATAAATGTGTACAACTGAAACAAAACAGCAAAGCAGAGGCCAGAAGTTGGTTGTCATGGTTTGACCCGGAAACAGGATTTCTGGGATGCTGTGTGGATGGGGCCAATGAGTGCTCAGATTTGAATATTGCCACCTGGCCTAACCACTGGGCACTGAGTCCACCTCCGAGAGCATAGGGTAAAGCAGGGCTCTCCTCCTGGCAGGTCCTCTTTGGATTTCCGGCGGTGAAGGAGTTGAGTCTCTCCCCCGGCCCAGTTGCTGGCTGGGCTGGGGGAGGGGAAAAGCCATGTGGCCCAGCCTGGGAGAGGTAGGCCTGGCCCCCCCCCCCAAGGGTGGAAGGAAGGAGAAATGCCGGGGAGCAATGGGCAGCCTGTCCCCCCCCCCCCCACCTTGGAGACAGACAGAGTGCAGCCGGTGTTTGTGTGCCATTATCTTGAAAGCAGTAAACATGTGCTGGCAGCAGGCAGCCCGGCTGAGGAGATGGTGGGGGGGTGCGGCCAGAAGTCCAGCAGCTTGGAGGAAATGAGCGAGTGATGAAGGTCTGGACCAGAGAGAGAGAGAGAGTGAGAGATGTTAGAAAGATGGAGAAGAGGGAGTGGCATTTTATGCTGGACTCTTTTGTGTAGCCATGGACAGAGCTATGTTCCCCTGGAATACAGAGACTGAGACCAGGGGGAGAAATGTCCAAGAGCCAAAGAAGATTCAATGTGGGTACCCCTCGGCCCCAGGGGGTATATAAAATATGGGGGGGACAGGTGTCCCAGAGGTGAGAGATTGAGCTTCTCTGGAACTGGACACAGCATCCTTAAAAGGACAACCCTGGAAGCAGCCCTGATTCTGGTCCGGTGGTGAGAGCACCAGAACAAGGATGGAAAAGGCCACCACGACACATGGAAGGACTCCCTCTCCTCTTGAGGAACTGAAGTTGGGCATTCTAAAGGGTGGTGCTGGACCCAGAATTGATTTTGGATTGTATTGTATTGGGAATTTGGGGGGGAGGAGGAGGAGGAGAGTGTTTTTGTGAGGTTTTCATTTTCCTTGTGTTTTCTTTTTTTTTTTTTTTTCCTTTTTCTTCCTTTTGTGTGTAGTTTAGTAATTGTCTTTGTAGTTTAGTTAATAAACTTTTCTTCTTTTTCAAGAGAGCCTGCTTTGTTTATTCCTGGTCAAAATCTCACAGCAGACACCAGAGAAGGTGTATTTTCATGTGGGCATTTGGCCTTGTGCCAATGTCAAACCAGAACATTGGTGTATTTGAACAATGTATTTAGATAAAAAAATTGTGTTATGCTTTATTGAAGAGTAACTACATAAGGGAGCACATTTATGACAGGTGGATAGTTACCAGGAGCAACTGTTATGGCTGCAAATGTAGGCAAGCACAAAAGATAATGTGACACAACTTGGAATCTTTCTGTAAGGGAGCTTTGCAGAGAAAAAGGAACAAAAGGAAAAAAAAATCTGATTTCTTTATGTTTGTACATCAGGAATCAAGACATATCTCCAGTAATACATATCTTGCTATATTCTGATAAGTGAATAAAAGGAAAGGCAGAGAATAGAGATTTCCTTTTACATTGTAACAGAGGCATTCAGAAACAGTGTAGGTGAATTCACAAATATGAAGATATACCAGTATTTGTACCAGATCCATGAGCTGTTGCTACCTGATTCCCTTGTGTCTTACTATAATTTGAAAATCAATTTTATTTGATTGACTGTCCTTGATTTGTGTCTTCTATTAAAGAATAAAATCACATTACATTAATTTTGCATATTGTACTGATAAAATTTATTTTCTACTAAAAGCACACTTATAGTGACAAAGGTGTTAATCTGTAGTTTTTAAATGTAAGATGGACAATATATAACAGCCTTGATGACATGTGGTTTTTTTATGAAGCAGGCACATGTACATAATTTGAATATGTGACAAATTGGAAGTCATATTAAATTTTTTTAAATATATTTTAGAATTATTTTTCAGATGTTCTATGGAAGGGAGATGTGCTGAAAGTCCTAAATGGGATACTGTTTAGTTTTGATGGAAGGCAGAGTACATCCTGTGTAATAACCTATTTCCTTGTATTTTTCTTCTTGGTTCTAACTTCTGTTTTTACAATCAGAATGCAAATTTTCCTTCTAAATGATAATTGAAGGAAAAAATATTTAAAAAAAGCAGGAAGAAAAGCCCACAAATGCTACATACCTTCATTGTTTGCAGACACTACATTTTGTTTCAAATATCATTTTTCAGGATCTCATAAAAACAGATATGTACATCAGAAATACAGAGTAAGCAGAAAAATAGAGTAAGACTGAAAGTAAATGATGCAGTTAATAGAGATTAGGAATCTCTCTGCAAAATGTACACTCTCCTTATTGTTAGTCCCAGATGTTTTCAGAACCAGGAAGCTGTATTAGAAAACAAGCAAGTTGGTGGAATCCATCTTAGATAGATTTATCTAAGATTTATTAGGAAGACCTTTAATGTGCCATGTGGTCACTTGGTTCTTCCAAAAAGCACTGATCTGTACATGAATGTACTCAAGTGTGCTGAGCAGTGGAAAAACTGATGCCACCCTGGAGAAAGAAATGCTTTCAGTATTTTTCACCAGTGTCACATGTGATGCATTTCCAGGTAGCCCATTTTGGCCAGGTATGCTTCCAATCAAATCAGTGATCTCCATTTAGTTTGCTGTTTAGAGGACTCCAGAAATCCTGGTTACACAAAATGGGGAGCACCCACAGGGTTCACCACATTATCTAACACGAGTTGCTTGTCTCTTGCTTGTCTCAATGCATTCTATGCAGGAAATACAAACAAAAGGATTGACAAATGTTTTGGGAGTCTTTAATTAAGTCAACAGAAAATAGGCAAAACACGCACTGCTCAAAATTTTGGGCAACTCAACAGAAATTTTTATTTTACTTGAAAAAAAGATAACATAGGAGGATTTTAACCTATTATCCAAGGATAAATGTTTTTATTGCAGCATTTTCTGTGTTTCCCTTTCATGAGGGAGCTATAGGATTTTGTGGTTGCTTTTTAAAGGAGTTTGGATTATGAACTATAACACACATGCTAAATTCATCCTCAAAGTATTAAATATAGTCTTACATGCTCTATAAAACTGCTAGACCTTATTTTGTATTATTTAAGTGTCTCTTTTAATGCAATATTCTTTTAGTGCCCTGTTACTTGACATCTTGCAACATTAGTCATGCACTGTAGATCCTAAAGAGAAAAACCTGAAAGGTGTCAGTGAATTCTTATTAATAGGCTTATCCTGCCTCTGAAGGTGGGAGAAAAAGGAAAGTGGAGGTTGCCTCCCTTCTCTGACGGTGTAAATGTGTAGAGAAAATAAATGTTACTGTTGCCTATAAAATGTCATTAGCTTTACAATCAAGGAAATTATTATTTTCATCAAGTGGGGATTGATCTACTCTACCATGTCTCAAGTAAAAAGACAAGAGGAAATGGTATGTGTTGCACTAAGGGAGGTTCAAATTAGATATTAGAAAAAAAAAATCACTGAAAGAATGTTAGGCATTGTAACAAATTGCCTTGGGACATGACCCAGTCATTTTTTCTGGAAGTGTTCAAGAGGTGTCTGGATGTGGCACTTGAGCATAGGGTTTCGAGGTGAATACTGGTGTTGATGGTTGGACTGGATGACCTTTAGAAGGTCTCTTCTAAACTTGATGAGTCTGCAATTCTGTGAAATGCACTATCAACCAATAGAACACCAATTGTTCACAATACTACAGAAGCAAAATCTTAATAAAATCCAAAGAGGGGGTTGTTTATATGAAAAATATTCTGAAATAAATGGTCAAGAGAACCTCTCCTCTCCTCTCCTCTCCTCTCCTCTCCTCTCCTCTCCTCTCCTCTCCTCTCCTCTCCTCTCCTCTCCTCTCCTCTCCTCTCCTCTCCTCTCCTCTCCTCTCCTCTCCTCTCCTCTCCTCTCCTCTCCTCTCCTCTCCTCTCCTCTCCTCTCCTCTCCTCTCCTCTCCTCTCCTTACCTTGCCTCACCTCATCTCCTCCCTTGCTTTCACCCATCTCTGCCTTTCCCTCTTTTGTCCTCTGTCCCATTCATCCTCTCAATTTTCCTCTCTCCCCTTCTCTCCCTCCCTTCTATCCTCTCCTTCCCACCCCTCTCCTTCCTGCTCCTGCACCTCTCTCATTTGTCAACAGCTTTCAATATGTGTCACAAAAAAAATTTCCCTGGAGATATGGTAACTTTTATGGTAAGGAAGATAATATATTGTCAGTGTACTTTTTGGCAGAGACAGGTCTCTAAATTTAGACTTAAAACAAGCTGTTCCAATAAAAAAATCTATTGCTTAGTAGGTATCATTAAATTCACATTATGTTTATAATACAAGCTGATCTTGATTGTTTAACAGAGAGAGCTTTTGGGAGATACAACACAGGGTAATGCAAACAACTCTCTTTGTTCATTTCTACTCTGTCCTAGTAAAACAGTTACTCAATATAAAAAAAACACTTCCTGCCACTAACTTTAATATTCTTTTTAAGGGAATTATCCTTCATTAAGGGTAGCAATTGTTACAAAAATACATCTTACAGAAATAAAAGTTTTATTTATCATTTGAGAAGATATTTGTAATAGTGGAACATTCAGGAACATTTTTGTGTTTGAAGTGGGCAAGCCATTAGCCTTCTTCCTTCTCTCAAGGAATTAAACTAAAAATCACTTCAAAATATTAAAACAGTTTTGGATTGCCATGTAGTCTTCTTTATTCTTAATTTCCATACCCAAGAAAACAGATTTCCTTGACTCAATATTTTGGAAAAATTTAACTTTCGCATCTTCAATGATAAATATGAACTGCAAATATTAATAATCCTGTCATAAAAGCACTGAGAGTTATGACACTTTTACATGCCATTTTCATAGCAATTGATATTTCCCTAGAAGCAACACTGTTGGAATTTATCAGCTACTGAATGAAGAAAAATAGCCAATAAATTAGCAGTAATATAGAATTACTGTTAGTGTTGCCACTGGCAAAAAGTGTTTTCAGTACAGGCTCATTAGCCTTTGTATAAAGCATCTCTGAAACTGAATCATATCCTGGGGCAGCCTTACTTTGTAGTCTTGCTTCAAGCAGAAGTTTACAAGCAAAAACCTTTTATTATTTCTGCTTTGTTTGTGTTTGTTGTGGTGGATTTGGAGCTTTTTATATTACATTTTGGAAAACAAAATGAGACACGTTCAGATCTTCAGATTCTTAGCCAGTCTTACTTGTCAGCAGTAAATAGTGTCTGAAACAAGCAAGAACCTCATCAATCCTTTGGAAATGGACTGCTAATGTAATATTTAATCCATTACACATTATGTCTTTGTTCATTAATTTCATTAGCGAAGATCTAAAATGCACCAACCTTTCCTTTTAGATCCAGACTATATCCATTATTATCCCTTGGAAATGGTTTTGGTTTTTTTTGAAGTTTACAGTTAGCAGCAGAAAGCAGAATTTATGTGTGCTCCTCTCAAATTGGGTTTGTAGCAAAGCTAATTGTTGGAAGCTAGAAGGCCAGGTTTCTGAATTTTTTTTTTATTTTCCTGTTCCAATCATGGCCTCATGAATATAACTAATCCAAAGTCCTATTCCCAGGTCATTACTGCTGCGGGGCTGATATAGCTGCAGAGTTGGCTGGCTGTAATCAACAGATTGGAAGAAAACTGTGTTCATAGATGCAGTTAGCTTGATGATTTTTATTTGCTCTTTGGAAAGGCAGCAACATTTTTAACCTTTGCATTTATCATTAATTTAAATTCGTTGCATAATAATAATAATAATCACCTTTCTAAAACAATTTTAATAATTATAATTATATTTGGAATTCCTTATGGTCATTAAGGCAGTGTCATTTATCTCATTCCTGCTGGACACTGGAGGTAGGGATGAGTCTTGTTATTTACTATCCAAAAGCTTTAGTAACTTATGTAATTTAGTCATCTAAATTCTTTCTAGAGAGAGTTGAAGGAGATGTGAATCTCCAGGGGGTAGTTCATTTTCCCTATCATATAAGGTGGCATTAAAATGTGCTACAAATATTTCACAGATGACTAAGAGAATGTTTGGACAAGCTTGGACAAAATAGTTTATTTTTGGAAGAATGAACTTAGGCGAGATGACTCCTATATCTCCTGCAACTAGTTCAATTTATTTTACATTCCCAACAAGGTATTCATTCAAAGATTTAAAAATAGAAGTTTTATTAAGGTAGTTTTCTGCGAATAGTATGCTTCTTTTAAGCAAGACAAAAAACAGTCCAAATCACTGTAATTTTGATCTTTGGTGGAAAAGAAATATGAATTTTCCTTTTAGAATTGATTTCTCAAAGTCTTTGTTCAAGAACTCAAATTTTTATTCATTGGATGACTCAAAATTAAGTCTTTTTAACTTCATTATTAGCTAAGCTATTACTCCCTGGTTTTAGAGCAGACTAGCTGTGTGAGTTGGGCTGAGCCTTTTGCATTGGAGGAAATCCAGTTTAATGGTATCTAGAAAGACTTAGTGTGTTTGATCTAGTGGTTTCTTGGCTTGGGAGCCAGAAACCTTTCACACTGATCCTGTTATTCTAAGTTTTTTTCAAAGAAGTAGAGGATAAAGTTTCTTAAAACTTACTTTTATTTCTCAAAAACCTTTTAGTTGTAGTTGGAAGCAGGGGAATATTCTGATATTTTAAAATGTTCACTCATTCACAATGCCCCAACATAAATGTAAATTGACATTCAGAGGTAGAGAGAAACCTTAGCATGTTTTCAGTTTTAATTAAAACATGAAATATAAAACAGATCAGGAGGTATTGTACAAATCCTGAGTATGACTAAATGCACAGTGTTAAGGATTAAATATAATCTCCACCACAGACAAGCAAGAAATAACTTCAGTCTTTTCATGGGAGGAACCATCAAGTGCTACATACTTGTGTGTAAAGACTTGATCAGTTCAATAAAATCCCAGACCCCACACAAAACAGTTTAGTAACTTCACACATCTTGAAATTAATAGGACTTCATAGAATACATGCAGGTTATGGGTACAATAATTTTCAATCTGTGGAAAAAAAATTGCTACAACATTCTTTGTGGCCTCCTGGATGCTGGATTGGATTAATTTCATACATGACTCTTTTCATCACTTAAACTTGGGCCATGTGCCTGCATGGCATCAAGGAGTGAAGATAGCTTCTTCTCTTAGAGGTGATAAGAGGTCTTGTAGGAATTTTTATCTACTCGAGGTTGTCAGCACAAGAAACTAGCTATTGCTTACACTGCACTATGGAATTTCTTTTTCAAGTTGAGTCTTTTTATGAAAAAGGGTATATAAGATCTCACAATGTACTTACTGTGTCATAAAGGGTAGGGCAACGTTAAAAAGGATATTTGAATTTGACAAATTCAATTCCATTCAGAGACTCACTGTTTTGAAGCTTTTTGAAAAAATGAGATGCAGCCTGAAGGGAAGAGAAATAAAGGGCAGAGCTAAGTTTGTTTTTAACCTCACAATCTGAGCGAGTCTTCATGCACATATATCATATAGCAAAGATATAATTTGGTGAAAAGCCAGTGTTGGGCTTTGCTGCAAAGCCATTTCAATACAATGTGCCATAGATCAAAAATCCTCAAGAGCATTTTGTTTAAACCATCTAGCAATGTTTGAGAAATGATAATTACTAACCTACCTGAAATGAAAATTTAATTTTGCCTTAGCATTTGACAGCTTTATGGGTCTTTTCTACAAACCATTTTTTCTGAAATGTGTCAGACTGACAGTTGTGAGGACTTAAAGAATGCAATTGCATGTCTGAAAACGCTGTCCCCATAATAGAAGCCACCACAATGGAACTTGAAATAAGAACATAATGCACAGCAGGAAAGAGTTAATTCCAGGCTTAATGGTGTTAAAGGCAGGCCTAACGGAGCTAAAGGTTTGGTTAGCATCCAGATAAAAAATTCCCACTGTGGCAAGCTGTTGGGAAAGGAAGAAAGTGCTTATGCACATGCCATCTGTAGTTATGGGAATGGCATCTTCACCCCATGGATACCCAGGACCTGGAGTGAATAAACAGAGTACTTACAGAAGAATGACTCAGGGATCAGCAGAATGCCACTTGTGGTGGTGATATATATTTACTTAACCTCCCTCTCACCCCCTTCCTATTTCTTTCTATGTCTCTATCTCACATTTACTGTTAAATAAAATTTGTACAGTTGACTTTGGCATATATTCTTGTTTGCACTTTAGTTTGTGCAGGGGCATCTCTTCTATTCAGATCATAACAGCAGTGCAGGAATCCAACAGCTTTTATCTAGACACTGAACAAAAACCCACAGCAGCACTGTAGGCTTCCTGGCATTGCCCTGTCAAAGACTTTTCTTCAGCTCCATTCTGAAAGAATCAGTGAGTGAGTTTGGTGTAGTTCAGCTGCTGCTTGTTCAAACCTCAGCCTCATTGCTGAAACTGCTAATCAGATAGTGTACTAGTCGCAGAGAGCCTAAATCTGCAGTGTTCTTCAATGTAGTCCAGCAAAAAGCTATCAAATATAGCAAATGGTGGTGCTCCTTATTTGTTTAAATGTACTAAACCTGAAATAACTCTTAATCACCTTATCAGTTCCTTGGCTCCTGTGACAACATCCCATGAAAAAGGCTGGCATATTATTATGCCAGAATTAAATTTGTCCTTCTTTTCTAGGGTCTCTGATAAGATAGAGGCTAGGATCTCTGATAAGATTTTGGTATCATCTTAATAAATGAAAGTAGAGTGAAAGTGGAAAAGATCATTGTGATGAAGAAGATAGTTTATAGAAACAGAAATGCCAAAAAATAATGCCTGCAGAAATATGTATGATGGTCATATGGAGAGTGTAAGCTACATAGCCACTTAGCAATGGATGAAAAGGTGTTATTTTCCTTCTGAGACTGAATTGTGTCTGAGCTACTTGAAATTCCACAATGTTACTTGGCTTATCCTCAAGGGTTTGATACCTATTTAACAATGGGTCTTCTAAACAGTTTCGAGCAATAAATATCCTCTGACAGTCATTGTAGGAGAATCAGAAATTTTAAGTTGGGTGCTGGATCATGGAGCTGGAAAGCAGCTGTGAACTGTTGTGACTGAGAAGTACCTCTGATCCATGACATGTAGCTCCCCACTAGCTGAGGCAATCCAAATAATATAATAACTTCTCTAAACATATCCAAGTCTATATGAAAGACATGATGTTTAGGTTTGGGGTTTTAATGTTTTTCCTATTTGTCTCATCAGGAGACCTGATGAATAAGTTCAGTTCTCTGAATTTAGATGATTCTATTAATTTCTCACCTGAAGTCAATTAAAATTAGAAATTGATGCTAAATAAAGTATCAGTATGGAAGCAAAGGCTGACTTTTGCATACCAGCAATATCATCCCATACTTGATGTCATGATAGTAATTTTTTACTCATCATAGTAATTTTCTAAGCATTAATTTTTGAAGTAGACTCTCCAAGCCTAATAACATAGGGATACCCCTTCAATCGGCCATGAACAAACCTACAAAAAATGGACGTCTCTGCAATTCTGTGGTCGAATTAGAAAAAAGTGCTAAAATTGACAATTATACAGAATAGTAGATAAAATTAGCATGCAAAAAGAGCAATAGGGTATAATGCGAGAGAGAAAACAAAATGCTTATGCAGTTGTGGGCATGAACTATACACATCCCAGCTAGTGGTTATACATCTGTGCTTTCATCTGTTTTTGCAGAGAACAGA
Organism: Zonotrichia albicollis; assembly: GCF_047830755.1. Classification (NCBI taxonomy): domain Eukaryota; kingdom Metazoa; phylum Chordata; class Aves; order Passeriformes; family Passerellidae; genus Zonotrichia; species Zonotrichia albicollis. The sequence continues at coordinate 87,519,220 of NC_133820.1, read as the reverse complement.
TAGAGTTCATATTTGTGCAGGGATTTAAAAAACATTTAGGGTAACATTGTTTTGCGTGTTAATTACTACTTTTGCCCACTGTTGTTTAAGTTTTACTGGGAAAAATAAGAGCAATGGATATTGCCAACATTGGATCTTTTTCAGAGTCAAATGATGGCCTTTGAAACCAGATGTTTTCATGCACTGATAAGCAATGCTTTTTTGTTAAAGATTGGTACATGGGCTCCTGACTCAAATAGCAATGAAGTATGCTATTGCTTTTGAGATGAAAATGCATAGTTAAATTTTTTTATCATCTTTATTTCCTAAGTGCTCAATCAGTTGTAAGTTGCCTTTTGTTTCTAAAACAGAAAGATTCTCTTCCAAAATAATTTTATGACTTAAAGAAACCATTTGTTAAATAAAAAAAAAAAAAAAAAAACCCAAAAAATTGTGCCACTGATCATTATCTGCTTGTTAGCATATAGGGGCAAGTGTATATATATCACACAATTTTACTTTTTTAAATTTCAGGTGAAAGCAGTGCTTGGCTAGAGTTTCAGTGCTCAGGACTATGACTCCCATTAAAAGAGAGCTTCCACTAGCTCCAGAGAAATTACTGGTTCTTCTATCCCAGAGATCTCTGTGTTTTCAGCAGTGATATGAGTGTTTGTCCGTGCCACAGCAATTTAGATCCTAATGTGTTTCTGCAAATTGCTAGGCTGCAAGCTGTGGCAACTTAGGAGCAGACATGATACATTCTAGGGGGACAACAATAGCTTTTAGAGGCAATAACAAAAAAGCTTCTCCACCATCAGAACTCAGAGAAAGTGAATTTGTTCACAGAGAGGATGAAATCTTACTGTCTTCTCTCTGGACTATGTCAGGATTTTATCTGGGAAAAATTGCACCTGAAATGCAGAAACCACTTAGGGAACAAGAATCAGATTTTTCAGGATGTCCATCACAGATTTCTAAGTATTGGAATAATGTAATGCTGGAGGATTTTTGTTGTTGTTGTTGTTGCTGTTGTTAGTTTTGCTTGGTTTTGGGTTTGGTTTGAGTTCAGTTTTATGATTTTGTTGATCAATCAGTAAATTAATTGTCAATCAGAAAATTTTTTCAGTAAATAAACTTCAAGATTTTGCATTACATTAAGATAAAACTGAAGACAAAATCTAATTAGACAAAAGTGAATTTCACTTGCCTATGGTACAGAATGGTTTATTTTCTTTGTTATTACATATCTACATTTGAAACAGAACTGATCATTGCTCAGATAAACAAGTATGTTCATGGGTTTATAAACTCTCAAATATGATTTGGAATTCCAGTAGTTTTCCAGAAATGTACGGAGAGTACCTTTCCCTAGCTTTCTCACATTAAAAAAAAATGATTCCATAATTATTTTTATTTAGTTTCAAGGTTACTTAGTATCAAGTCGTAAACAGTTTTAGGCCCATGCTTCTATAGAAGGCTATACAGCAGATACAGATGGTACCTGAGTATCAGGGGATGTAGAGGACCAGCCCAGCTAGAGTATATATTCAAATTCCCTGTTCAGGTAATGAAGAGAGGTAGCACTTCAGAAGGTTTTGTTCTAGAAGGAAAAGGTTGGATTGAATCCCAGTGTAAAAGTAAATTTTTTGTCTTGTAAATTCACATATTAATTATTAGATGTCCCTGAACAAATCTCTTTTTTACCAGCAGAGACATATGTGACCCTATATTTCTTTCTCAGGATGAGAGGAATCACACTTCCAAGGTGACCCTTTGATCCAGAGGACTCAGTTGATCTGGCCACACTGAGGCTGGTGTCTCAGACCATCCTGGTGTAAATGTGTAGCCTTGGAATATGGCATTGCCTTGGCTAAAGTGGCCCTAATGGCTTTGAACGGAGTTGTCAATCCCTCCAGACTGGCACTTCTCAGACTGGCTATCTGAATGTTTCTTTACTTGCCTGCAGCTTTGTTTTGCTCACTTTAGCTGTGACAAGAGGGTTTTTTCCTGACTCACCTGATGACTATGGCAAATTGGGTTTACTTTCATTTATCTTTGCAAGAGACAACAGTTTTATATAGATAGCAGTAACAAGCAGTCATTCCATGCAGAATGAGATATTTATGACTCTAAGGCAATGTTGTAACACAGAGCAATAGAGGCTTAGTGCAAGAGCAGAGAAATGCAGACACAGTTTGTGGTGTAGAGGAAGCACAAACATGGGATGCCAAAGGACAGGGAACAGGGTTGCTACTGGAGACCCCATAGCCATAGACAACAGACCTGTGGTCTTTGAAGAAATGTAGCTCTGGAGCAGGAAAAAACTGGTTTTATATGGGTAACAAAGAGAATCAAGAGGTAGCACCTAACATATGTTATGGCACCATATATATTAGATTCAGATGTAATCTGGAGCAACAGATGACTGAAGGAAGAGCAAAGGTATAAAAGCATGTTAGCAAACATAATGACAAAATCAGTCCTGAAGTGAGAAAGAATAAAGCATCAATGTAATATTCCTCCCTTTTAAGGGCCCCAGATGCTGCCCACCCAACATACCCCCTCTTCTGCAGTCTGAAATTGCCAGTTTTAAGACCCATATAAAGAGTGGAAGGCTGACTATAAAGTTATAAAAAAAGATAAAAACTATGTCATTTCCTCTTTCCCGTATATTTAGATTACTGAAATGCTGAAATGTATCAGCAGGTTACATAATTCACACTTTTTCCTAAGAGTCACAGAGGTAAAGGTTCACAATATAAATCTTTATTTTCTAAATTAATTTTTTATTTGTTATGGTGTACATATAACCAGGAGAGAGCAGAGAAAAACAAATTGCTATTACCTGTAATTTTGTGATGCTTTTCTGAAAACAATCTTATTGCATTAAGTGTATCAATTCAATTTTGCATGTAGATAATACAAAGTTGGTTTACAGTTATATCCATGGAATTCAATAGCATTGCAAATGTCTAAAAGAAGGAGCTGGCCTGTGAACTAATTTCCACTCTGGTATTGTTCTGAAACTAAAAACAACATATTTTTTATAGCTTGCTAAAGATATACATGACAAGCAACCTTTATGTTTTAGGATGATGTTGCTTTTTACCTTTGTGAAAGCCTGGCATTCTTTTTTTTTCATTTTTTGCTTTTTTTTTTTAGTTGATAAACTCTGTTTGTTGGTTTTTTGCAATACAGAGGGTGAAATACATGGGTTTCATGAACACCTCTGTCTGCCAAAAAGCAGGGATGTAAACAGACATGAAAAATATTTTTAACAGCCATCACAAAGGTGTTAGCTATACTTATAAATAAGGTGAACTGAAAGTAAACAGGAAAGCACATTCTATACAATTCCAATCCCCTAAAGACAGATACAAAAAAGAGAAATGACTCATGGTGAGCCACACTGATGTATGTGTTGAGCAGTACGTTTTTGCCCATGAGCAAAAGAGGTCTGTTATACACTTTCAAGTGTGGCATGAGTAAAATCAGACTTTACTATGATTTTTTTAATGGCCCTTTCCTGCTTTAGAAACTGAATTATGAATCTTCACACATTACACAGTTATGAAAACAACTTTGTAGTATTTTTAAATGTTATTTAACTGGGGTTTTTTGTTCCTAATGGGTCCACCTGCTATAAATATGTGGCTAAAATTCCAGGAGCACTATGGCCACACCATCCATTGTACCAGCAGCATTGTCTTTGAAGATGCAAGGTGAAATAGATCAAGGAGATCCTTTGAGTCAGAAATACCCTGGCCAGTTTCACTGCGTGATCCTGTAAACTCTTGTACCAGCTCAAATGGGAAAGAGAGTGACATTGAGAGGAGCAGGAAAATCAGAAAATGCTACAGAGAAAGACCTCCGTGTGACTTACATTCAGGAGACTTAACAATTGATTTGGACTGCCTGACAAACCTGGGGAGACTTGGCTGTGACACCTAAATTAGGCATGCACAGCAGGTGATCCAGGCACAGCCCTGTGCGCTGTGAGGGGTGATGAGATGGCATCGACCGAGTCCTCCCAGCCACAGAAGCTCAGCATGAGCTTCCTCCTCAATGTGAACTGGAAAAGAGCCTCATGGGCTACCTGCTTACTGTCTGCAGCATTTCACATTAAAAAGTAGTAAAATAAATTGAAGACAAAGTTCTTAACTGCCTGAAATGCAAATATTTTCTCCCAAAATTTGTTCATGTATGACCAGGAAGAAAGAATTAAGAGTTAAAACTTAATTAATTTTGCTGAGAATTTCAAGAAGAAAATCTGGATTTTTCTAGAGTCACTAGCTTTTTTAGTGTAACATAGATAAAAATAACTTTTATTTTAATTCCTATTATAATCAGTTGTGATCCAGAGCACATAGAAAAGCACACCATTTTCTAAATAAGATTAATGCTTACACAATTATTTCAGAGAAGAACTGAATATAAAAGAAAATAAATAGAAATGGCTTCAAATACATATTTTAATTCGTTATCCTGAGAAGATGATATGGAAATAATAAGGTTAATCTGAAATCTTCAATAGCTTAATATAAACCCTGTTATAATCTCAACAATATCATTATTTTAATAATATAAATATACAGGTACAGAGTAGTAAAGAAGTTATAAGCCTATCTATCTACAGAAAGAAATAAAAAGATAACCTTTTACATAGCTGTAATTATGCATCATCTTTTATTATTCATGAAAAGAACCATGATATTTGCTTTCTAAGGAAACAGGTGCTTCTTTTTCTCTTTCACCAGCTACACACAGGAAAGTTTTCACCTTGAAATGTTTATTTAAAGTGCTAGGACATTAGTTATGAGAATAAGTAGTCCAGTCAGTACCTTTTCCCCAGGAGATACAAGTACATTTAAAAACACAGGCACATCTTCAGAAAATAGAAATGGGAAGACAAGAATTATAGAATCATTTAGCCTGGAAGAAAACCTTGAGATCCTCGAGTTAACCCAGCACTGCCAAGTCTATCACTAAACCACGTCCCTAAGTGTCACATCTACATGTCTTTTAAATATCTCTGGGGATAGTGATCCCACCACCTCACTGGGCAGTCCATTCCAATGCATAGCAACCCTTTCTATGAAGAAATTCCTCCTGATACACAATCTAAACCTCTCTTGGCACAGCTTGAGGCTCTGTCCCCTCATTCTGTCGCTGGTTTCCTGGGAGGAGAGGCTGACCCCCACCTTTGTACAACCTCTCCTCTGGTATTTGTAGTGTGATAAGGTCTCCTCTGAGCCTCCTTTCCTCGAGGCTAAACAACCCCAGCTCCCTCAGACACTCCAGACCTGCCACCAGCTCCCTTGCACTTTTCCAAGCACACTATGGCACCTCAGTCTTTTTGATTGTCCTTGGGCTTCCTGGAAATCCAGTAACAGACAATGATCTGAGGGCTGTACCCGGGGAGGCAGCAGGCTTCCCTAAAAAATGGGTGTGCTACATGTAGGACCTCTCTTAATCTTAGGGTAGAAGAGGAATGTCTTAATTTTATCAAACAAAAATATTATGGATTTCTGAGTTGTTGTATTTCTTTAGAATTATTTCTTTCCTGGAATTTTATTGTAAGTAACTTTGTAATTTTATTGTAAGACTGTTCACCAAGAAATTATTTCTTATGAGGCTCTCTTGTTTTATGGTTGCTATTTAAATAAAAAATGTACCAAGGCCAGGTACACAACTCTAATATTGCAATTTTACTGTGATCAGTCTTTGAGTGAGTGTCTGTCTTAGAAATAGCACTTTGAGTAAAGTATTCCGGTTTTAGACCATAACAGTTGTAATACATGAAAAGATTATTCAAAAGAAGGCAAAATAAAGCCAAAAGCTTATCTGTTCTGGGAAATAGAGAGAAAAATCCAACTGTTAAAAATGTCCCAATACAAACAAATGAAAGGAAACAGAGGAAACAAGAGTTACATGTCATTTCTGAGGTCATCTGAGGAGCTCAGAGGCAGCCCTGTGCAGCCTGTGTGACCTCATGCTGGGAAAAGCTTCTGCATGCCCAGGCAATTGACCCAGATTGACTCACATAAATACTTGTGATCAGTCCATCATTTTATGTGGATGGAAGTGGTTTTATACTCCATTACCACAATCTCCAGCTTAACAGTTTTTTTTTACTATTTCTCATCTTGACTTCTGTAAAGCATTATTTATGTTTCTGTACAGTTTTATTCCTCTTTCCATTGTTTTAACATAGCACAGCAACATCAGACCTTTTTGGTCTTTTTTTTTCCCCCCTGCCTTCCAAATGCGGAGTTATACAAAATTCTGCAGGTTTCCACATTTTCATGCAATGGTACCTCCATTGCAAGATGGCCTTGGGACAGATTGTCAAAGAGCCCTGGCTCCCTTCTCCTTGCTCTGACTTGTTTTGATGATTATACAATAGTTCTTTAAGAAACTGGAATATTTCTTCGTAGCATGGTAGATTTAATGAAAAAATCTTGATGCAGCCTGGCAGATGTATGACTCTGAGCAATTATGTGGAGTGTGCAGTGATGCCTAGAGATGGATGGAACAGGAGGGTGAATGAGGTCTCGTGGCAGAGTAGTGAGTGAGAAATCTCCAGACCTGACACTATTGTTCATATTGCTACTAGTTTGTTCATATGTGTCTGGGAAGGAGAAACCTTTTTCCACTCCAAAAGGAATCTTTGAAGATATTCTGTGTAGGTACAGGGTTGAAGGTAATGGGAATAGGCCAAGAAAACCAAAAGAAAGGAGTATTACAGACTAGTAATTCACATATACCTGAGGAGGTCTTAGGAATTATGACTATCAGTATTTGAAAATGAGGCTTGTGTTTCCTAGATTCTATACAAAAAACTACGATTCCTGGACTATCTGTCTTTGTAAGGTCTTGAACAACACACAAAACTTAGGAATGGAAACAAAGTGCTTCAGGACATAAATAAAATTCTGAGTAATGAGTAATTGTGGATTTCTTTTCTGCATTTCTGTTTCTCCTTTTCAAAGCCTTATTCCATTTTCACTGAAGTGACTGATACTGGCCACTGTACAAAAAAAAAGTTGCTGAACTGGATTGATTACTAGTGTGAATTGACATTACAAAGGAAAAGAATGAATTCTCATTTTCTTTCCCCGAATTACCAATGTCATAATTTCAAGTAAACAAGACAAGTGATTTGAAAGATTGATTTGCAAAATCTGCAAAGGAAAAAAGAGGTCAACAAAATGTACACATGGGCACACATGCCTAATAATTATATTTATTTGGGAATAGAATTTTTCCTAGAAATGTTCACTTACTTTTCTAACTTTTATATCAGTTTACCTCTTTGTACTGCATGTCATACTGTGTGTGTTAATGACTAACATATAAATTTGGGAATAAAAATATTTATGTATGTTTCTTTATATTAGTCTCATATAAGAGTAATATTTTTTGTCTAGAAAGAGTTCTAGTTATCATATGAATACATACAATATGAACAGGTGGGTTTTTTTCCCCTTGCAAAATATTCTACAGGAGAAATAACTATGAAATATTTTTAAATATTTCCTAGTTAAAATTAAACAAGAATTAGTCATGGCAGAACAATCAAAATTTATAACAGAAATACATAATGTACCATTAGTACTGCAGCACACTTTTGCTTGCCTCTTCTTATGAAGCATAAGAACTTGAGCTGGGATTGTTGTGATTCAGGTTTGCATTCATGTGTCACCACTCCAACCAGGCTTCTTAGCTACCAGTAATATTGTGGAGGTTAGGTGTATGATTCTTGGGCCCACATGTGAATGTCTGAGTTAAGGATGTCTCACCTAGCTGCCAGCTGTCACTCCCCATGGCTCCCAATTAAAGAAGGCTCTGGAACATCTCAGAAGTCCTGCATCATATATGCCGGTCCCCTGAGGATGTCCTCAGATACTCCAAGAAATCTTAGGTGGTATCAGTCATTTCTTTTCGGGCAACTGAGTTGCTTTTTCAGGTATTGTATTTTGTATGAGCTGAAAAATGCACTGGGCTTCACTGACAGCGTTGACAAAGGGCTGTGGTCACTTGCCCAGAGAAAGACCTGAGGCCATTCAGGACAGTAGTGGACACCAGGTGGGGTTTTTTGGGCAGCACAACAGACACTCATTGGTATTTTAGCAATTGAATCCAAGGACTACAGTTACAGCTTGAAAAGCACATATGTAAATATCTGTATGTTGACATACATGTTAAGATACCTTAACCTAACACTGAATCTTAACCTTGCTGTTACCCCTAGGTAAAATCTGCTATCATATACATATATAGTATCTAACATATAGATTTTTCTGAACTATGAAAAAAATTCTGAATTCAGAGGGACCCGGACAGACGGAAGAATTGGCTTGATAGGAATCTCAGAAAGTTCAAGAGCGAGAAATGCCAAATCATCCTCCTGGGGAGGAATAAACCCATACACCTGTACAGGTTGGTGCCTGCTGATTGAAAAGCAGTTTTGCAGAGAAGGTACCTTTTGGTCCTAAGGGATACCAAGCTGAAAAAGAGCTCACACTGTGCCCTTGCAGCAAAGACAACCAACAGCCTTCTGGGCTGAATCAGAAAAAATATCATCAGGTTAAAGAAGGTGATTGATCCTTCCCCTCTGTTCTCCACTAATGGGACACATCTACAGTTTTAAGTTCAGGTCTGATCTCTCAGGGACCATGACAAGAGAGACATGGACACAGTGGATGGATTCTTGCAAAGGGCATGAAGATTTTTTAGGTATGGGAACAAAAATTGAGCAAGAAGTGGCTGAGATAGCTGGGTCTCTTTGGCCTGGAGAAGATGCAGAGAGGGACCTTTTGAAAATGTATAAATACCTGAGAAAGGGAGAAAAGAAGATGGAGCCAAACTCTTGTCCTTGGTGCCGTGACAGGTCTCAGTGGGAAAAATGGGCAAGGGGCACAAACTGAAATACAGCAGCTAAAAAATATCTGCTAGGAGTGTTGAAGCACTGGTACAGTTAGCACAGGGAATCAGTAAAGTCTCCCTCCTTGGAGACATTCCAATGTCAACTGAACTTAGTCTTAGGAAACTTGCAAGAAGTGAGTCTAGTATGAGCACAGGGTTGGTCTAGATGATCTCCAGAGACCGTTTCAAACTTGGCAATACTCTTTTTTTACAAATTGCTTTTAAGAGAAAGATTATCATAGACAACTTATTTTCAACATAAAATATTAAAAAAGAAAACACGACTTTTTATGACTATACAGGTGTTAAAAAAAAAACATAGATAAAATAATACACAAACTCTTTGTTAATATTCAGGGCTAAGATCACTGGCTGATCTTATACAAGATATCATAAATATTGCTATATTCACCAGATCCCTTATTCCAGGCTTGTGAGTAGGGATAAAGAGATGACAATGAGATACATATATCAAGCCAGAAATAAGCAGTTACCAAAGAGTGAGAAGCAGTATTACCAAACTAATCAGCATAAATGTCACATAATCGGCCATTGCTGTACATCCTGCTCCAGTTGTGTCTAAAGTGCTGCCATCGTTGGTTTGATGGATTTGCTTTACGTCACTGAGGTTCGTCTTGTCTGGCATCCCTGCTGAGACAAATAAGAAAATTCAGTATGATGCATGCCTTCTCACTACTGGCAACATATTATAGCAAAAAAAATTTAAATATCCTCAGCGCACAGACTGTCTCAGTTTGGTTTCTAATTCTCATGTTACTGCCAAATTCAAATGCTTTATAATTGCATCTAGAAATAAGCACTATACTATAGGGCTATTCATCGCTGAAAGCATTTCTGAGCTCTGCCAACTCTGAACAAAGTTGTTCTTGTAGAAATACATCTCAACAAACATTTACAGACTGAAGTGAACAGTTTTGCAAGTCCCAGTAGTACCTGAAAGTCCACTGCTCACATCTTTCTTGGATTTGAAGAAAAAGGAAATAATTTAATGTGAAATTTCTTGTGTCTGGGTCTCAATATTATTGCAAAATAAAGTATAACTCATGGAAGTTATGCAGAAAAATATAGTTGTTGCTATATAAAGCCTCCATTTTGGCACAATTTAAATAGACTTTACAATCATGTAAAGAAAAAGTTCTAAAGCTAACTTTAAACAGGAACCCTTTTACTGAGTTTCCAGCTGAATATTTGTACTTTTTTTTTTTTTTTTACCAGGGTAAATATTTCTCCACCTCGAAACAGTACTCCTATGGAACAAGGATGTAATCACCCGTTATACTTCCTCTGCCTGACTAAACATGGGAAACAGAAGGTCTTAGAGACACACTGAAATTTGGTAGCATTGTCAGCTGCTTGTATCTGCTATGCATGCTTATAGACTAACCGCCTTATGCCATATAATAACTTGTGGCATGCCACTATCAATCAAAATTAACAAGTCTAAATTCAGTGTTATTACATACAACAAATATTGACATTGTAATTACACAGAGACTGAAAAAGGCTTCAAATAAAGCAAAGTCAATATTTATGTAATTAGGTCAATACATATATAATTCAGAAGGTAAACTCTACTGCTGGAACAGCAACATTAGAAAGAATCTCTCTACTGAGCTGATATATTGATTTTACAGTCTGAGTTTCTGCATCAGTATTCACTGTTTAGGTGCTCCTTTCCTTTCTGTATCATTAGGAAAGATGAATAAACTTGTGAATCTTTTTTTTTTATTACTCAAAGTAACTATAACAAAGTATAAATATTTTAGTCGTGGCGTTATCTTTGTTAAGCTGGTTTAGCAGAAGCTGCAGAGGACAGTCATTCTTAAAAAGAACATTTTTGTTTTTGTATTTGTGTTAGAAGTATTCTTTTCTCTAAAAGCAGCTTGAAAGCTGCTTTTTGTGAACTTCTGCTCTATGTACTCATATATCCTTCATGCAGCCTTGAAAAAAAGCATTAAGGGAAGACTCAGCTAAAGTCAAACATGCTGTCTGAAAAAAACCTGCTGGATGCTTTCTGAAAAAAACTGCTAGAATGAATTAATATTCTTTGCTGCTGTACTAAGCAGTGTACCCTGATATTTTGTGTGGATTTATCAATTCCATTCTCTTGTTGGAATTTGTGAAAATTAGCTGTATCAGTACAAAGCAAGTGGACACACAAGAAGGAAGAGTGACAGAACAGATGTACAGAAGGAAGGAATACAACTTTTCCTCATCATGTACTTTCAGTAACCGGTGTAGAAAAACATCAGTCAATCAATGCTTCACTGAAAGTATTTTGGGTGAATAATCACTATCAAGGTATATCATGGGGTTTTCTTTGGGGAAGGTTTTTAAGCAGAAAAAATGAAAAAAGTTTTCATAATTTTTCAGAGTTTTACTGAGGTCTTCTCATATTTAAAAAGACCAATTTCAGTAAGTGAAAAATTCAACTCTCACCAATGCAGCAAAGCAGTTCAGCAAGTGCTATAGGTGGAACAAAGTAGATTTTTCCAAGATTAACAGATACACTATAAGAGTAATGAAAGATTGGGCCTTATGCAGGACATAAATTATAAAAGCTAAATCATATAAAGATGAAAAATATTCTTTGATCTTGCAGTTGAAGAAATAACCAGCTTCCACTGAATATGTTTTGAATCTGAAGACAATGTGACTAGATAATAATGAATGACAGTCAGGTGTAATTTCTAGTGAAAATTTAATTTACAGTATTTCAAAAATAGAGTTTTCTTTTGATGGGAATTTATTTTTTTCTTTCCAGCCTCAAATGAAAACTGCAGACTTTGGAAGTTCCCATGAAAGCAGTGTTAAAAAAAAATGTTCAAACCTATCTATATGGTTTCCTTTGATCCATCAATATGCCATAAATCATTACGTATAATCCCTGATCTTAAATAAATGCACTGTTAGAACAGTAGTGTAATCATGCAGCAAACCTGTCACCTATTCAGCCCCATAAGTCTATGCCTCACTTTGACTTTATTGAAATAAGATGTCCAAAAAAAGTATAGATATTATCAGGTGAAAAAAATCACTGAAAAGAAAAACACTCCTTTAAAATAGCCTATTTGAACAGAGCTGTGCTATGTTGCTGGGGTTTTTTTAGCTCTAATAAGTAAAACTATAGATTTAATTCCTAAACCTAGGCTATCTTTTTAATTTAAATTAGTAGGTTTTGTTGTCCGTTATGAATCAGGATTTAAACATATATGCTACCTTTCAAATATCATAATTTGTAAAAGAAGTGATCCTTCCCTGTAAATGAATTCAATTTTCATGGTTCACAGCATACTTGCAATGAGAGATATCCAATCATTTTTAGCAGAACAGACCAGAAATTAAGCAAACTTGTTTGGATTTAGTCTCCTCACATGTCTGAAGCTGGAATTATGTTACAGAAAAGGCATTTAAGTTTCTCAAGTATCTCAAATTATCTCTGATAAATGCCTAGTTTAGTAATAAAATCATACTAGAACTAATATTTTCACTGGAAACATGGTGAAATTCAGAAGTCTCATCTGAGATTCAGGTTTTTTTTTTTTTCTGATGAATTTATAATTTCAGCAGAGGAGAAGATAAATAGCTTGGGAATCAAAATCCAAATACCATGTTTGCACAAGCCTACATAAAACAAAGCCAACAAGTATCACAGTTGTGTCCCCAGCATCAGCTCTGAAACTGTGTAAATAGCTGCAGTTGAAAAGATTGTCCTGCTCTGGTTTAGAGAAAATCAGCAAAAGAATTTCCACAAACATTGTGATTAATATTACAGCATCAGAACACAAGTTCAATGTTTGGCAGAGAAAAATTTCATCTGTTTGCTGTGAAGTTTAAACAGTTCAGTTTGTGTCAGAAATGTTAAATAAATGTGAGCACCACCCCAAATGCAGCATAAAGTGACATTATGCTGATGCTGAAGTGATGAGCTTTAGAAGATTGTAAGATTTGGAAAGAGCAAATAATTCCACTTAGTTATTGGTATCTGTAGAGTCTGCATTTACACATTGGTTAATTTGGTTAAACAGCTACCTACAAGCATTTTAGGTATAGGAAAGAGAGGTATCCCATTTGGCACACAGCCTGATTTTTATAAAACACTTTAAGGATGTCTTGGACATCTTAGAGCATCTCCAGTGACTTTTGACCCTTCTAGGCAGACAACTGAATCAAAGTTAGTTACAGCAGCTTGCATTACAGTGAACATAGAGAAATAAGGAAATGCAGAAGAAGATGGTGGAATACTCAGATGTACATATTTGGTCTGAATTTGAAGAGACAAACCATACACTTAGTTACATCACAGGGTCAACACTGAGTGATCAGGGAGTGTTTCCCAATATACCCCCTACCATCAACCTTTATTTCTTTGATGGAAAACTAAACTAAATATTGAATCAAGTAGCTGTGGCAAATAGATTACATTTTAGAATGCAATTTAGGTAGGGAAATAAATAATAAATAATAAATAATAAATAATAAATAATAAATAATAAATAATAAATAATAAATAATAAATAATAAATAATAAATAAATTTTTAAAAGGTGAAATATTGATCAAGTTCGTATTCTTTCACCTGTAGTAGTATACTTTCACTTTTATGCCTAAACCTTTGTTTTTAATCAATTTTGTTTTTAGCACCTGGTGTTGAAGGGCAGGATCAAGGGCTTCATATTGCCATGAAAGTAGCCAATATCTGATGTGTGCAAACATTTATGAGAAGCCAGTACTTCATGAAAGTGTTTCCTGTTAAAGCACAGAAAGTGTCACTGCAGCTACATTTACATAGTTAAATATGTGTCCCAGAAGGAGATCCTTCAGGCAAGGTAATGTTGAGTGGCTCATGCCTGCTGTGCTCAGGGACAGCAATACCTAGAAGAAACTGCTAAACAAACCTCCTCTAGAAGGCACAATGCCTTGGATGTCTTTTAAGCCACACACAGTGATCTCCCAGGCTCAGGGATCCAGTTATCATTTTGTTTGTTTGTTTTAGTTCAAAGTGTCCGAAATAAATATGAGGGCTCTGCTGTAACCCACCAGGTGGTGTTTTTATAACATGAAACTGAAAGATTACAAACTCTGGGATATGATATCCAGGCAAGGGAAAGTGTTTGAAAATAAAAAGCCTGCTGTTGAGGGACTCTGCAGCACAGAGAAACCCAAGTCTTCAGTCGTCTGGTTTGTGTTGCCTTTTGGAAGCAGTCCTTGGAATGAATTATCCACAGAACTTGGAGTTTACTTTGGAGTGACCAAGATAATTTTCCTTAATGCTCAGCCATGGAGTGTGATGCCTTATGAAGGCTGACCTGGAACAGAGACTAGACAGAGCTAAAGAATAAAGTAGGTATTTATTAGGAGGCCTCAATGGATCCACCTTGGGCAGCACAAGAGTCCAGCCAGGGCTACAGCCCAGGTGAACCCATAAATGGTCACAAGATGGATGACTGGTCACGGGGGTCTCACACTTTTATAAGTTCTGGTCCATTAGCACAATGGAGTTAATTGTCTAATTACAGCTCCAGCCCATGAAGTCCCATCCCTCTTGTCCTTCTCTCTTCATTCTGCTGTTGTTTATGCTCTTGGGCTGAGATTTGGATTATTTGTCCTTGGTCCCCAGCTAGAGAAGGAATTGTTTTTTCTGCCTACTCCATGAAGAGAGCTTACTATCTCCTAAAATGAAGCTCAGAACTACACACTAAAGTATAGAATGTGAAAAATATAAAAGCTAAATCCTGAGACATCAAGTGAACAAACATCCATGCAATGTGGGTAAACAGAGGTGAAACCAGGAGACAACTCACAAGCCAAGCTACTTGACAATGTAGACATAGACAATGAAATCACTTAAATTTGGAGTCATGCTTAGTATCATAGGAAGGTTTTATAATGTGATATAAAACCTAGCAGCAAATTTTCAATGTCTTCGTAGGTCTCACCTCTGCAATTGGCCAGTCATTTATTTCAGTGAAAAGCAGTCATTGTTGAGTTTTGATTGCTGCTCCTAAGTAGCCCATGCAACCTGTATCAACATCCCAAGGAGAACTCTGAGTACCAAAAAGCTAAACCTGAGCTGTATGCACAAAGTGATGTGGAACAGAGAGATCATGTTCACTTAGAAACGGACTAAACTGCATAAATACTCAAGAAATTTTCTGTAATATTTATTTGGAGGAAATAATTTTATCTAAAATCCTCCTTTTGTAACTTTGTAAATCCTAACAATCATTGTAATAATATACAAACCAACATAAATAGCAATTTTAACTGTAGAGGGAATATCAAGATGGAAGTAATCTCACATGCAAACAAAGGAATAGTATTACTGTTATTGTTAGAAACCAATTAAGAAACCTGCCTAATGGTATTAGCTAAGAAAATTCTGCATAGTTAACAATATATTGGGAAATGAATCCAACATATCATGTTTAACTGTGCATATTTCATGAAACCTGTATACGCAAGAAATAGAGCGTAACCAATGATCTTACCATGAGTCTGGCAAGTAATTTTAACTAAAAGAGCAGCAGACACTAAGTCTCTAGTCCAGTATTTGAAAGTTTTCTTTCAAAGTTGACAGTGGCATTTGTTTCACATTATACATTAATGAACTCAGTATTTCCATTGAGAAAACAAAGCTTTTATGAGTTAATGTAACACAAACAAATGGTGTCATAGACCAAAACATTTCCATTTGTTTCACATTCTTAAGAGTAAAAAGCGATAAAATCATTTGTTGAAATAGCTAAAATGTACTTTTTTAACTTGTAGGTCAGTTTTAGCATAAATAACATATATGTTAAAACTATATTGCTAAAATAGCAAGTCTTAGGTGCCTAAAAGACTTGGGTTTATTTTCCAGACAGAGACCAAAAATAACTATGTCTGAAGTAGAAAGACCCACAGTAACCTTCATTAGATCTATTCCTATTGGTTTCTTGGGCCATAGTTTCTAGATCCATGTTCATTACAAGACATGTTCATTATAACTTCAAGGCTCTAGGGTGCTGGAATCAGCATTGCCAATAATGTCTGTTTTAAATGAAGAAATCCATCTTTTCAATCCTTTTCACTATTGAAGGAGTTTTAACCTTTATCATTAACCTATGCAAAGGCTTTGTAATCAATACAAAATTAAAATAAGGCCAGAGTTCCATAAATCAGTCTGTGTAAAAGTAAGCAAATTCTTCATTCTCTGAATTTTCTTCTTATTAGTACTAGTTTCCTTCCTATGAGTCAGATATCCAGATGTCCTATATAAATTACTGTCCTTTGAAACAGTTTACCCATTATTCTTTGATTTCTTTTTTCATTTTTTTTCTGCAGGAGATTTGTATTCAACAACTCTTGATTATATAAAACTCACCATCTAGAAGAAGGAGATGAATTTGAACTGAAACTCCTGAAATTAAGGTGTGAACTAGGTTTGAGGAAGAATGTTACCAGTTAGTGTCATTAAAAAAATGAAATATTTTTCAATTTAGTTTTTTTAATCATTCAGATTCCCCTGATTTATGGCCCAATTTCACTGCAGCAGTTCATTATTCTACTGTTTGTCTTGTTGCTATTTCTAAAATTAAAGTAGCAAAAAAAAAAATCACTATTTTCTGGAAAATAAATCTGAACTAAACCAATTTCCATTATCAAGATGTTCAAGTAACTTGGTAGCTTTTTTCCGATCAGTCTACCTAGAATTCCAGTCATTCCAGTCACTCCACTCTCTGTTACAAAAAACATCATCTGTAGATTAACTTGATCCCCAAAACACTGATACATTAAGTAGTTCTTAGGTTTTTCCTGAAAAGCAGATTTAATAGTTTTCTAGAACTTAAGTTTTCTTAGAAAACTTCCTAAGTTTTCTAGAACTTAGAACTATTTAAGGGAGAAGTTTTTACAGTTGTTTCCTTATCATGCCTGCAGATGGGAGATACTAAACTCAGCTGTTGCCATGCAGTGGCACATTTAATATCCCCCTTGTGAACCTGTTCCCAAAGGTGAGTGGTCAGATCTGTGATTTTTCTTGATGAGTTGGTTTACTGCCTCTTGAGCTCACTTTTAGAACCATCCCACAGTGGGATCTAGTATGTGTTGGGAAGAGGAAGAAGAACCATGCTGTTATAATTTGGAAAAGAACTTAAGCTCTCAGCTAATCATAACATTGTCGCGCACCCAGAAGCAGACTAAGAAAATGTAAAATCTGCTGTTGATGTCTGACTCATCCCACATCAAAGACTGGATTACTGACTCAAAAAGGAAGTGTGGAGCAGTAAAGAAGTAGATGTCCTTGTCTCCATTCCTTGACTGCAAACAAAAGCACAGCTTGTCTCCTTACAAATACAAACGCAACACAGAGATTCTCTTCCATGCTTTCTCTTCCTCTCTAGGTTTACTTTCCATTCCACAAGTTTTATCTCAGCTACTATGTTGAAAATACGTCAAAATCATAGAATTGAAAAGAATAAATTTTCCAGTATCATCTTAGAAATGCACTTCCTAATCAGATTAGGAAGTTTTAAAAACCACAGCTTTTCACAGAAATTTTTCCTCTCTGGTTTTCATTTCTGAGACAGTTCTTTCTGGCAGAGCATTTCAATTTCTTTCAGGCAAGATGAATATCGGTGATAAATTCTATGGTGCTTACTGATGAATATTGATCTGCATCCCTCAGTGTGTTTAGTGTTATGAAATGCCATAGGAAGTCTTGTGTCTCAGTGCATTCCACGAGTAGAAGATCTTTGATCTGAAGTCACTAAACATAAATAGTTAAACATCAAAATATGTGTCTTCTTTAAGTTAGAGATAACCACTGGGCAATTCAGAGAACCAACTTGATATCTGCAGCAGTTTAACCTCTCCCTAGGAAAGCTGCCCTTGCAGAATTCCCATAAATATGTAGGTTCACACAAATATACAGCTCCAATTCAGCAACAAATGAGTAGTGCTGCTTCTGTTTTGCTCCCAAGCATCCATCCCTAAGCAGAAAATGACTGCTGATCACCCTGGGCTCCCACAACTTAGCAAGGCTGACCAATGACTTGACCAATAAGGCTGCGGTTAACTCACTAGAAAAAAGTACTTACCAACAAAAGCAAGATATCAGTCTCCAGGCTAGCAGCAATGCAAGTAATGTAACACTCCTAAACATAACATGTCAGAAAGAGGAAAAGAAATACTGAGGGAAAAAGATTTGTTTCCCAGATTGGTAGTGTGGACATTTGGGAAGCCAAATAAAAAGAAAATCTATATGACTTCAAAAGTTTATTCTTGAAAATATGTCACTTTTGCCTGATTCTTTCTTCTAACTGAGTGCCCATCTATATTACCTCACTTAATTAACCTAAATATAAACAATGAAACAGAACTGCTATTTCTGGTTAATTTGATCATTTTGACATCTTTTCTAAACAGGATTTTAGTCACAACACAGCTCTTCAAAGAGAGCAGGAACACAGATGGATGAGAAACAGCTGAACTTTCACAGTTTAAGTTTTTAGCCTGAAGATATTGATCCAAGAGAGAAAGAATTGAGTAAATAATGGATGAGGGCTGAAAAGTGAAGAGAAGAGAGAAAGGTGACCTCTATTTAAAGCTGTTCTGTGTGGACTGTAAGTTAAGGACACTATAGGTTTGCACTTAAGTTGGGCTGCCATTTTCAGTGAAAAGGTACGTCAAAGTGCAAAAAATGCTTTTTCCACGCATGGGTGAGTCATGGGAACAGAGGGGAAACCCTGCATCAACAGACCAAGACCACCTCGACCACCTCCTCCACCTCCTGTTTCCTCTGAAGATTTAGCATGCAGCAAAAGAAGGTGAGATGGTAACAGTGACCTCGCCAGACATATTCACCTTTTTCTTCCTTTAGACGAAGAGAAGGAAGATTGGATTCGGACCCCACAGTCAGTGCAGCAGAGAAAGTTTTGCCAGAAGCCTCAACCCAAAAGTCTACAAATGTATGCCAGATTACCTGAGAACAATAAGTGGCATCCCAGAGTTTGTTTCCCAGAGGTTTTTTTAAGTTGATGTCCCTACCTTAGTAGAAGTGTCATTTCTTGGGAATTAGTAGAGAGGAGAATCATTCCAGTGGAGTAAAGCCTGGGTATGAGGCACTTTAAAGCGCAATAGCTCTTTGTGCCCTGAAACTGCTTTTGGTTTTAAATAGTCTTCTTCCAAAAAATGGCAGCTGAATAACGAAATGGCTGCTTTACAGACCACCACAGGTTTGCTTTTCAGTCTGAACCAAGGATTTGTAATTTCATGGAGAGATTAAAGGTCACTGCATAAGTTTGGGTGAATGTTCAAAACAGAGAAAAGACACCCTGGTTCAAATTATACCTATTTCTAGCAGTACAGACAGTTCTGAAGAAAGGTATCTTATCAGGGCAATTGGATTTTTCTCTGTTAAGGGGGTCCAAATAGCCCCTCTGAAGAAAATTAGCATATGTATAAGGTGAAGAATTAGAATGCCTGGCTCCTAAAGCAAAAAAAAAAAAAAGCTCAGTCTACAGTGAAAAAAGCTTGCATCTTAAAAAAAGTGGATTAATTACCTAGATCTTCTCTTACCACTCAAGTGTTAAAATAATCCCATGTTTACTTTAAAGCATTTGATTTTGGGAAGTTAGGTTTAGGCAAGTTGGGTGATTTTGTTGGTTTTTTTTTAATGATATCAATTATATACATATGTATAAAAGCTTTTGGCAAATCTGGCCACAACTTAAGGTAAAGAAGCAATGGAAACATTAAAAAAAATAGGTTACTGAAGTACTATCATCAGCATCTACAACCAGTGTAAGACCAAGACTGAACTTACACAAACTAGATATTTGGCATAAAAACATGGAAATAATTACATGAGTAAAGAGGCAGATTTGGAACAGAATGAATGAACGTATATAAAAGCTAATGTGAGTTAAACAACAAAGGAAATTCTCCAAAAATAGTTCAGCAGAATAAGCAGATGAGTTAAACTGCTGAAAATGCCGACTGTAGGTTTTTAATAAGTCAATAAAACTACAAGTCTGGGAATGTCATGTAAGCTTAAGTGGTAATCATGACATTTCCTCCCTTGTGGTGTGCTCTCTTCCTAAGAGCCCCCTCTTTTTCCTTCAGCCTCACGGATGAGTTATATCATGTCATGCTTCTCCTCCACACAGGAGGAGTTCCAGGACGTGTTCAGCACACTCCAGTCATGCTCCAGCGGTTTCCACAGTCAGCAGGGAATTAGGGAGCAGCAGAGACTCTCAGTGTTTACAGCAGGGAGAAAAGTATCAAATTGCAACACCCTCCCAGACATCAGATCAAGATGATGTCTCCTCACTTTGCCAGGCAAAATACCAATAAACAGCTCTGATTGTGGGAGCAGAGCTGCAGAAAGGAGAAAGATGGGATTAATTCTTCTAGGCTTTACTACTCTATTTGGGCTCTGAGGGTGACCCTAGCACAAGCCACGATGGTGCTTGTGGAGTGCAGTACTGAGCACCTGAGGAGTCTTGAGTTGGTGACTGAGCAAGTTCTGAGCACTGCTCAGTCATACCAAGGCAAATTGAGGTATTGATTGAGACCAAGGTCCATCAAGGAATACCAGTCAGAGGCTAGAGCAGGAAATTGGGCCAGAATCGGGTCTGGAGAAGAGTTTTCATTCAACATTGGCTTGGGGCCATTCAGGGGGCAGGAATAGGAATGATTGTATCTGCAGGACAGCTCAGGGAAGGTCTAAGTGCACAGGACAGAGCTGCCACAGGGCTCTTGGGCCAAGAAAGCATGGCTGGGACCACAGGTGAGGCCAGTCAGAACCATCAAGGGTGGGCATAGGGACCATGGTTAAATCTCAGTAGCAGCTGTCTGAAATTAATTCTTAATTAGTGTGATTTCCTCAGCACCCTCATCTTCCAAGGAATACCCTGTGATCTCATCCACTTCCCATACGGTCACTGGATGCTGCAAAAGGTTCTTGTTCCATTTGTGCCTCTGGATAGGGCACAGACAACGCAGTTTGGATGAGCAGTTGGTACAGTGGCCCTCACACAGCAGAAGCCTCCCTCCATTCTTCACGGTGCAGGCAGCCATCTCAGCCCTCTCCCTCTGCATTCTGGGCTTGAGAAGAGAGGCAGGTAGTTATAAAGCCAGACCCAGGGAATTCCTGCTGGCACTGGGAGTGCGTGCCAGTAGCTGGTAGGGCACTCTCTGAGGAGGAACTTACACAGTCTTACACTGACCTGATGATTCCACCAAATGGGCAAAAGAACACAATCTTATTGGAAAACGACGGTCCATTTGGGCAAAACTACTGTAATTCCTCACATTTATTCATAACAAAAGTTGATTTCAGTAGCCTGTTTAGTCAAATGCATGCTGATATTGTCACTGAACTGTGCACCTGCCACTCGATCCAGTCATCCCTTGCTGAAGTCTTTGCATTCCTCAAACTTCACCTTAAACAATTCAGTCTAGATCTGACTAGTTGTATGACACACCTTTCATTGAGATTAAAGACAGATTAATGTGTTGTAAATAATATAACACCTCTTGCTTGATTACTCCCAGTATTTCCATGGGAACCTATTTCATAGTTCAAACCTTAAATTTCCTATTAAAAAGTAAAGGATTGTGATTAGATAATGCAAGCTTGTACAGGTAATGTTTTACCACACTAGTATCAAGCATAAAGTTGTTGCAAACAAAATAAAACAAAGAAAAAAATCTCAATTTTTAAAAAACATAATCAGGAATTACATCCCTTTTACAATTTTTGGTTGGTGGAAAAATATCAACAATAACAATATTATTATATCTTTAAATATTAGGTACTAAATGACTTTAAAAAGATTTTCCCTGGGAAAAACCCTGTCTGAAAGATTGGCTAATTTAGGGAAATTGTGTAAGTTTTCTGCATTCTCAGGGATGTTTTTTGCTTCCCATGACACATTGAATATTACAAATTTAGTAATAATGTAGTCAGTTTTCCAGAGGAAACAAAAAAGGTGTGGCGTTCATAATGCTTAAAAATATTGAATGGTGTACACAGAGTGAACAAAATTGCTAGATGTTACTGAAAGCAGAGAAATATCTTGCTCTTTAAACCTTTTATTGTCACAGTGATCAGCTTGCCAAATGCAAACTACTTTTAGTGGCTTTCTCTACATATGGAAGGTGGAAGCATAAATAAAGGAGATTTTCTCCACACAGGTGATCTGATTTATAAATCGACAGTGAATAACAAATATATTTAACACCATATATCAATAAAAATACAAAGGAAGTATGATTAGACATTGTTATAAAATTGTAATTTAAAGACTGATTTAATTCTAAATGTAAAAAAGCGCATTCTTTTACTACTATATTTAGTGAATTGTAACCTTGGTGTTCTTTTAAAACCCATCAGTAGAAAAGATTTTTTAATTTAATCAGGAATATAGAAACTTCAGGAATAAAGAATTAGAGATGCATTCTATTTTGACTGTTAAGTTATTTAAAATTGCATTTTGTTTTACGCTTAAACTGCATGACCCAAAATAGCATGTTAGAGACAGTGAGTCGGTCTTATTCTGATTTTTGTCTGACTTGAAAATGAGTTGTAAATGGGAAAATGGAGACACACAGACATAAATAATTATTCCTTCCCAAGCATATTTTCAGATGACACATCTGGGCTGTGTATGGATATCTTGATATATTAAAATTCAATGGCCTGCACTATGCACAAAATCAGACTAAATGATCAAAATGGAATCCTTTTAGCTGTAGACTTAATAAGCTATGTGCAGATTGAAATCCTCTTGAACTGGAATTAATACTTATTAGCCAGACTTCCACATTATCTCTTCAACTGAAAACTCTCTAATTATAGGGAATCAGATAAAAATGCTCACAAACAGGGTAGCCTTAACTGGTGAACTTGACTTGACCAGACTCATGGAGGTAGTTTTTAATTCTTGGAATATTTGAAAATTTTTTTCTTTTTTTGAATTGAAAGTAATACCAACATTTTCAATATGTATTTCTACCATAAATTTCTTACATTTACATATTTCGCCATATTATGTTGAACTTTTATAATTTGTAAATGAAAATCATCTTTCAAAGGTATATTTCTTATCACAAGAGACTGTTTGTCAGGAGCACTTTTGCATCAAAATGAATTCACCGCTTCTAAAGAGATAAATTTCTGAAAATAGGTCTTTACTAGCTGAATGCTGACAGACACTTACCTGAAGCACTACACTCAGCACAGTCCAAGTCCCCAAGCACCACCTAGGCACTAGAAATTCTGTACCTTGTCTCTTCTCCATGTTTTGTATTCAGATGACATTTTTCAAAGTCTTCCTGTATGCAAATACTTTCCCTGGAAAGATATTTTACCTCTGGGAGTGCAGGTGATTTTTTGCTGTTCTTTATTAGGGATAAGAACCTGAGAAACAGATGATTAAATATGAGAGGCCTTCCTCCATGGCTACTGTGCCAGTGCTCTAGACCTTTCTGTCTATTGTTAAAGGAGAATCTTAAAATAGTTCATGGTCTAAATGTTCAGTAACAATACTAAAATTACAGCTAGGCTGCGCTCAGCATTTTTGCCCTGTGGAGTAATTATGAAGGAAGAAAACACAGCTACCCAAATCTGCATTTCCTAAACCACATTTTCAACTTGTATAACAGAAGGTATGTAATTTATTATTACTTTTTAGGTATCCTTTCCAGTATACCGTGGTCCCAGTGTAACCGTGATTTATAACATATCCCAGGTTTTCTGAAACATTTGGCTTACATTGAAGTGCAACTTGAGGTGGTCATTTGGCTTAAGGAGACTATTTTTGCTAATATGTAATTAATTATTTTAGCATTCCCAGGCATATTTCCAGACATTTTGAAGGAGAGAGAAACCTTCTTTATTATAAAAAAAAGAAGAAGAAAAAGGGAAAAAGACTATAAAATCAAGGTTTATATTAATGTTAAAGATGTTACGTGTTGAGAAGGTGCAAGGTTAGCATGATAACAGTTTGATCATGTTCACATTAATTGGTTTAATTAATGGCTACCCCCTACAACCCTCTCCCCGTAGGGAAGCAGTACAGCTGTTTAGGCACATACTGCCCAAACATGTTTGCATGACCATCAGGAGACTGAAAACCCAGAAATCCTGGCCCAGTGGTCCCTCTGCATCCACAGAAAGACAAAGAAAGCAAAGCAGGTCCCACAAAGTCTGCTATAAGATGGATTATATCCCCTTTTGAGTCTACCAGTCATGGCAAGGCTGGATTTACAAGGTCAATGATACACTAGCTATGTCCAAGCATTAAGTGTGAAAATGCTGAAATTTTAGCAAAGCTTGCTTAGTGAAAAAAACCCCAAACTTGTTTTTTTCAGGAGAGTTTAAAAAAAAATCTCTATATAATTTACTTTGTAGTTCCTTGCCAAATTTATTGGTTTTTTGCACAACCACTATAGCTGATATACAAGAATTATTTACAGATGGATTTTTTATTTACTTATTTGGAGACTGAGTGTTTGCATTTTGTTTCATATTGAAATCTAAACAAGAGAATTTCTTGAGTCTACTATATCTGTTAAATGTAAAGAAAAGCTAGAAAGTTTCTTTAAGAAAGTTTTATTTATATGCACCATTTATGTTATTATTTATGAATGGACAATATTGAAAAAATGTGTATTAAAAAGAACCATTTCCCTGGATATCTTCTGCTCTTGAAATATTTCCAGTGTCATTAGAAAGCTGACTTCTCTCCAAGACTGGAATTCTTTTGTGATCTTTTAAAAACTGCGAAGTGTAGTAAAAGTCAGTAATGTTTGGAGATTTTCAGAATCTACTTAATTATTCAGAGAACAATTGTTTCAAAAATATTTAGATTATATCAAGTCTGCACTAATAATATCTAGCTCGAGTCAGTACTTTGTCTATCTCTTACTAATGCTATCCAAACCACTAAAGCATCCCAAAGGGAGAAGAGCTGGAAGAATTCAAAACTGTCATGAAGCAATTATTGCTGAGCAGACTGCTTCATATCCATGTGTTCAGCACATCTATTTCAATTTGTTTCTGGCAAGAAGGAATATAAAATTAAGGATTCACACAGAGGAAGAAACAGGAATAATATTCAATGAATTCAAAGTAGGCAATAAACCAATTTATCCAACAGTACAACTACAGATACTTTCAACTGAATGTAATTATTTCAGAGCTTCTGGAGGAAAATTCTCAGGGAAAGAGGGATTTCTAATATTTAATACAGGTAATTGTTTAAATCTATGTGTACCTTGACTTCTGGGAGTACACATGTACATTAGGAAAATTATATATCTGTCAGATGAATTTATATATTTGGGTAAAGCTTTTTTACATTTGTTTCTATTTTGAATGAAGATGGATATAAAACCCCACTTCAACTAGAATCAAATAGAGATTATCAGCTTTAAAAAATGCTATATTTTTGTTTGGTTTGAGGTTGGGTTTTTGGCTGGTTGGTTAGTTGGTTGTTTTGTTTATGGGGGTTTTCTGTTTGTTTTTTTCTTGAGGAAGACTGACTTTAAAATACTTATAGATGAAAACTGATAGGGTAAAAAAAAAAAAAAACCTGTGTTCTTGCTGCTGAGCTGCTCTGTACAGATGCAATCAGAGAGGGTGCTGGGGGCTGGCTACCCAGTCAGAGCATGAATAGCCCCAGCCAAGCCTCCTGTCCGTGCCAGGTTTGTAGTGGGGATCCATCCACAATACAGAAATTGTACAGATAAGGGGAGACAGATGAACAATCATAATGTTCAGAGCTTCAGGACTTCAAAATTATCCTGAATGATGGTTCAATTTTGCCTGAGCATTGAAAGCACCTTTACAGGTAGTCTGAACAGTAAAGTTGCCTTGGAGCCTTGACTACAGGCCACTCTTTTCAAAGCAATTGCTGAATAAAATACAGGCATTGCAGGCTAAGGTGGACAGATTTCCAAAAGAAGGCACTGTAACAGAGCAAAAATAACAAATTGAAGATTTTCAGCTGGAAGATGTGTTCATCTACAAAAAAGCCCAGCACTATGTGCATAATTTCTAGACTCCAACATCCAAAGATCTCTCCCATGACACATGTAATTCCTGCATTTCCAGCACAGCACAGCCAACCCAATACCCTTGAATGTATTGAAAAAGTTTGGTACAGGCTAACTATATTTTAAGTACTGTTCAAACAATTTATCAATACTAATCTCTGAATTCCACTGCCTAGTAATGTTCCTGATTAATGTTGATTTGGCTGGTTGTCCAAGAATCTAGATGAGAAAACAGCTTCTTGAAGCATTTCTTCACAGTGCATGAGAGGGTTTTTAATTATTTCTCAGACTTATAGAGACATTTGGGAAAGATCATGATGGCCAGTAAATGTAATCATAAGAAATGAAGTGTCAGCATATGCAGAAGTAAAGCAAAGTCCCTCGATGAGAAGGAAATCCTCTTTCAAGTAAACACATTTGTGTGAGCATATCTGGGGCCGAATAAAGTGAAATAATAGCTCAGAAAAAAAGGGAAATGATTGACAACTGAAACAGGTTTAGGTCAAAAACATTATTGATCAATAGAATCTTCAGAAATTATTTTAGACTTTTGCACCCAGTATGGCTGTTCTCATATCCTGATGCCAAAGGGTAGGATGTACTTTTATGTCAGACCTCTCCAGCAACACGAGCTTTCAGCTCTTGAAACTACTGAACAAGGATTCTAGACTTAGTGCTTTTAAGCAATCCTCTTGGTGATTCATCCATTTGAGCCTGAACATGATACATGCTTTACATATAGACATCTACTCCAGCTCTACTGTTTCTCTGCAATTCACTGCTAGGTGGTTTTGTGGTTGTTTTGGGTTTTTTTCTTTTTTTTTTTCCCCTGGTGCATGTGCTTGTACACTCTCTGCCATATCATGAGTGAGTACTAATTTTTCCAAGCAGCCTGTTGTGGTTAGAAAGAATGATGGTGGAGTTTGTGGGACATGGATTCTGAATGGAGCTCAGAATAGAACCAAACAGATTATGGATTTCCACACTACTTTTGCAACAGAGGCCTTGAGGCACACACCAGTGAGCTACAGTGGGAGGCCTTTCTCATAATACTGTAGAAAATTCCTGGCATGTAGAATGACACTTCATGGGAGAAACTAGGGTAAGGGATTAATTCCCTTAGGGAATAAACAAGTTCCTAAGGCCTTTCTGTGTGTCTCAACTGTGGAACCGCTTGTCTCATCTCATCTCCTGAATGTAGACCCTTATGTGATTCAGTTGTCTGCCTATATTTAGTAAGGGCTGTTTCAGGCCCTGCCAGGTATCCTGCTTTCCTACTTACTGTCAGTCGAGAGGAATGGTGACTTGCTGTGACATCTGTGCTCTACCTATTGGCCTCCAATCTTGAATACTCTTGTATACCTTGGAAGATATTATGTACCTATCATAGAAGAATCCCACTGTTGTTGTCTTCCACTGTGGTATCAATCAAAATTGGTTTGGGTTGTCATCTTGACACTGCATGGTCCATCTCTGCTTACCAATATTTAGAGGTGTCATAGATATTCCTGTCCTTTGTTTATAAATAGGCTTGCTCTTTGCCTGTGGACAAATCAATTTCTTTGAATAACAACTTGAAATTGAAAGAAAGCCATGTCTCATCCAGATGAATGTCCAAATAAACATTTATCAGAAGCAAAATGTTTATAAATTTCTTCCAAGTCTATCAGATCCAGTATCTGTCAGGGAGAATGTGCAATTCTGGTGATGGTCTGACAGCTGCTGTAGTTGGCTTTCATGAATGGGAATATAATTGATGTTGATGAAGCCTTTGAAAAGTCATGAAAGAAAATAATATGCTGGTTGTCTGAAAGTACTAAGGTGGGTTCCTATTTTTCTTCATTTTTCAGATTGTTTCATAATTTGAAGATAGATACTTGCATTTATATGAGAGTGTGTACAAAAAAACTGACTGTCTAATGTTTCATGCATAACAAAACCATTTTCTTTCATATCTTTTAAGCTCATATTTTTCTCATTCTTGGATTGCGATATATGCATATAACTTTTCCATGTCTATATTTTGTGATCAGTTGCTATAAATCACACACCACACAGTTACAGTTATTCACTGACATTACTTAGAGACTCGGGTTTTGTTGCCACTTCCTAAGTGGTGTCTGATGATGATAGAGTGAAAAATGACATTATGATGTACATTTGTTACTGACACCTGGGTTTTATCCCAATACCATTACCTGTTAAATATTTTTTTTCTATACAGCTATATTGTGTGCAGTTAACACAAAAGTACATGAAGACATGATTTTAGGCAGTAAAATCAGGGACTGAGCATTCCATCTGTAACTGAAATTAATCCTTTCCAAAAAGTCTGAAAAAGAATGATATATTTGAAAAAAGTAATTTAATTTTAGTGTTAATCAAAATAAACTGATAATTAACAGAATTAGCACTGACTGTTTCTACCAGAAAAAATTCCAAGAACTGTAAAGACCTGCATTTTGGTCATAATGACCTTCAATCAAAGTGACTTTCAGTTGCAGAGAACTGGATAATGGATGATAGTGCATCAGTCTAGCTCTACAATTCCTACAGCACATTAATGCTGCATTCATCTCCTTCTGCAGGTTGTACCTTTCAGAACATAAAAAGAACATTTCTTTTGCAGGTCTTTTCAATCTCCTTGTTTTCATGAGAACGTGTCTAGTTTTAAACCATCCTATTTCATGAAGTTCAGAACATATGTTGTAACGACAAGACTGCGCTCTTTAATCTACACTTCATTACACATTCTTTGATAGCTTTATTACTCTTTTGAATTTTATACCTGCACAAAGAACATCTGTTTCTCCTTCTCTTTTTTTTTAAAGTACATTGTGATACATCTATTACAGTAACCGATTTACTTCCTGCTTTCTTCCTCTATATTGCATGTAAAAATGTGCATCAAAAGCAGTGGCTAGTAGGACTATTAGGAGCAAAGTGAGCATCTTGTTTAATTTCTGCTCCAATTGCTTTTGCATACAGGTCAGACCTGTGTTTATAGTATTTTCTTCAATATTTCCTCTAAATTTAATCTCTGCAGGGGGTGAAATTTATTTAATTTTCCACTGTCTTGCTCACTATTTCACTAGAATCATGCTGATTTTAAGTGTATATGACATTTCAAGTTCAACGGAATGCCCTTATTGAGATATTAAAAATCACATATTTATTAAAACTGAGTAAAAGTTTATTTCTTGAATACTTATCAAATAAGATTGTGTATCCTGAATTATAATTCCAGGATAGAAATGCATATCTTGAAAGGAGCTTAATATTTTCTGCCCTCAGATACTCACTCGTGTTGGCACTGGTGTCATCTGTAATAAAGGCTTTCTGGACTCGTCAGTAAAGGTGGAAAGACTCCTGCTTGCCAGAATTATGTTATTTATACTCAAAAACTCAGAGTATTTACTGTAGAAAGAAATAAAATTCAACTATTTATTTATAAATATTCAGAAAAAAACATTTGAATATGCGTGAAAGAGACACCTGTAAAAATACACGTTGATTCCCAAACATTTGCACCTTTTTACATTTACATCTTCTCTCATGGGATCATTAGTCATCTTTGGTTATGAAAGTGTTTCACTAGCTAAAGAAATGGACATTTAGTGACTTGCAATGATATTTTTTTAAATTTCCCCACTGCAAATCTGTAACTATGCCCAGTTACGTAGTTTTGAGTACACTTATGTAGTAGAAAAGTAATTTTCTTCCTTAATATTTCTGAAGAAAGCACTTCTTTGGTTCTCCTTGTTATGATTAAACTCCTCCTGCATCATTACAGTCAGTTAACTGACCTTGCTTCCTGTTTAACATGGGCACAAGTTCAAAACTTTCCTCTGTATTTTTTTCAAAATTGCGGCTCTTCGAGCACTGTCAAAGAAAATAAGGGTGGCCTTCCATCTGTGAAAGAGTGGCATCAGACAGCCTAAATTTGTGACAGAAACAAAATCTGGTTCAAATGAAACAAATATCTTGTGGAGAAGGGAATTCACTGGTTGAATTTGCTTATATCAAGACTATGAGACTAGGGAAGGGGAAGGAAGAGCTTAGAACAAGAAGAAAATATAGGGAAGACTGGAAACTTTGTCTGGAAAGGGCATTCAGTTCGAAAGAAGAAAGTGACAAAGGGGATGGTGAGACTGACAGGAAAATCAGATTTGTGAATGAAGAAAGTAGCTGAGCTGAGCAAACAATGATAGAGTGGAATCTGATGAAAAATAGATCAGCTGGTGAGGCAAATTGACCTTGACTTGAAGCTAGAAAGGAAGAGGTGAAAGAATGAGAACAAGATGGAAACTAAAAAGTAGTACTTTAAAAAATAGTTAATTTTTTTAAAACTACAAAAAACATTTGAAAAGAGAGATCAGTTACCATTGAGTTAAATAACCTACAGTAGGAAGGAGACTTCTATTTTGGAATTGGAGACACAGTGGAATTGTATAACAGCTGCTTTAGAGAATTTGTTTATTCATTCTCATTCTGTCTTTTAGTTGAAGCAGCAGAGTTTTGGCAGACCCACTTCAAGACTCACTTCAAGACTCACTGATTGTAACTACGTGTATGAAAAATGAGGGGAAAAAGCAAAAGGATTTTTTTTGTTCTGGAGTGCTTTCTTCAACTTACTTTTAAGACAAAAAAAAAAAAGCAAAAGAAAAAAGCAAAATGCATAAACCCAAAAATGTTAGAGCATTAATATCTCACTGAAAAGTCAACTAGTTTAAAAAATTAAAAGTAATAATCAAAGTCAATTCTATTGAATTGATTTGTACTGTTCATTACATTTTTATTTATAATAAAGCACTGTGAAGGAGTGTTTTAGGTGACTGAAAGTAGAAGATTTGTAATTCTGAATTGTCAGAATGATCTTTGACTAATGGTGTCTCCAAACTCATTTCCAGTCACACGCTGTAAGGTATTATGAAGCAGAGACAGGTAAGCAAATAGTCACTTTGGGTCTAGTCACCCTGTCTTGGAGGGAAAGAGGGCTTAAATTTTTCTGTCCAGTTGGCTTTAGTGCTATTTAAGAGTCCCATGCACATTTAGTTTACAAGTATAGACAAATTCTTACTATCTAACCCAAGAGATTTTTAAGTTCTAATTCACATGCTGCTTTTTTCTCTCTGCACAAATTCAGTTACAATTGTCCATTGCAAGGATAAGTAATATTACCAATCCTAAGTAAGTAATCACTTGTATATACAACTCACCACAAAGGTGTTTCTAGAGTTTTCAATGCTAATAAATAATTCAAATTTATTTTTAACGATGAAACATGCTCAGAAATTAAGGAAAACTGTATTTACATTAGTACTGATCTGAGCAGTTTGTCAGATATGCATGCCAAGTATGAAAAATACTAAAGACTTAGATGTAAGATCAGATTTGAAATTTGGAAGTTCCTTTATAGCCCTAAAAATAAATCTCCTCCTCTGTTATGTGCCTTCTGTAACAGTTCCTTATGTGCCATTGTAAGGTGACAATTAATGACACTGATCTACCTGAAAAAAATGCACCCAGTTTGAATGCTTGTAATAGTGACAGAAAGCATGGATTAGACACTGTCTGCCAACAGCAGAAATTGGACAAGAGCCTTTTTCTAAACTCAGTGAGGAGGAATAATTGCTCATTGCTATCCAACTGAGTCTGTTACTTTAGGAGAAAAGAAATCTAAGAATAGGTTTATAAAATACGCAGTAACTCTCCCCTGCAGACACAACAGACTTGAGGCAACTAAACATCTTTAAAAATATGGCTAAACACTCAAGATGGACAAAAAAGTAAGTAGGGCAATCTGTCTACTACCAGAATATTCTTTTGTTTAAAAAATTCAAGATTTATATTTTTTTCTTTACTGTGTTATGAAAAAATATAAAGGTTTTGGGTCCAAGGCCAGTTGTATGGGCCAAGGGCTGGGCCCTGCCTGAGTCACAACAACCCAATGCAATGCTGCAGGTTTTGGACAGAGAGACTGGGAAGCAGCCCAGCAGAAAAGGACCTGGGGGTGTTGGTTGACAGCCACCAAACACGAGCCAGTGTGTGCCCAAGTGGCCAAGAAGGCCAGTGGCATCCTGGCTTGAATGAGAAATAGTGTGGCCATGAGGACCAGGGCAGTGATTCTTCCCCTGTATTGTGGCAATGGTGTGGCCACACCTCAAGTTCTGTGTCCAGTTTTGGATTCCCACTTCAAGAAGGACATTGAGAAGCTGGAGTGTGTCCAGAGAAGGACAACAGAACTGGTGACAGGTCTGGAGGGTAAGCCCTATAATAAGCACCTGAGGGAGTTGGGGTTGCTTAACATGAAGAAAGAGTCTCAGGAGAGACCCTATCACTCTCCAACTGCCTGAAAAGAGGTGGTAGCCAGACAAGGGTCATCCTCTTGTCCCAACTCATGACAGAACAAGAAGACATAAATGTTAAACTGGGTCAGGGGAGGTTCAGGTTGAGCATCAGAAGGAATTTCTTCACATTAAGGGTTGCTAAGCATTGGAATCAACTGCCCAGGGTGGGGTGGAATCGCCATCCCTGGAGCTGTCCAAGGATTAGTTGGCCATGGCACTTAATGCTGTGATGTCATTGACAAGGTGGTGATCAGGCAAAGGCTGGATTTGATGACTATAGAGGTCTTTTACAAATTAAATGATTCTGTGATTAGCTAAAAGGAAGTTATAGTGAGAGGGATGTCAGTCTCCCCTCCTCAGTTATAAGTGCTAGGACTAGAAAAAACAGCCTCCAGTTGTACCAGGTGGTTGAGATTGGATACTATAAAATATTTCTTCACAAAAAGAGCTGTCAAGCATTGGAAGAGGTTGCCCAGGGAAGTGGTTGAGTCAGCATCCCTGGGGGTATCCAATGGACATGTAGAGGTGTTGCCCTGAGACATGGTTTAGTGGTGAACTGCTGGGTCAACTGGACTCAATGAATTTAGTAGTCTTCTCCAACATAAATGATTCTATGATTCTTTGTTCTTTGATTCTATGCTTTTGTTGTTGTTGTTTTTACCACAAAAATGCAGCAAGGCCATAAATGCCAGAACAAATATAAATAGGTAGATTATTTGAAAGGAGGTAAAGCCAAGTTCAATTATCTGCCCTAAGTACAACAGAGACTTGAATATTAGCATCCATCAGCCTCCACAGAGCCCTAATCTGTCAGATTTTGTTCCAATTTCTGTTCTTCTTCTAAACCATTATGAAAACTCCACTGGTACAGTTTCTATCATATTTCCAACTATAGCATTTACCATGGAAAATATCTTTATCACAACCAAGGCAATGTGGAAAATCTTAAAACACTCTTTTCAGAAAGCAATAGGGATGCTAAATTCAGATTTCCAAAAAAAATTATCTGAGGTGTCACCTTCCATAAATTAATCACCTAGTTTCTGATATTGATTACAGCCTGAGAGGTGCTTAATTTCTATAGTTAATTTAAATTAAAATAAAATGAAATGTTTGAACTATGTATTTCAGAATTTGAAAAATATGTTTCATGTCCATTTTAATTGGCTTATGGGTTTTACATTGCTCTTCAAAAGTAGTGGTATGAATCCTGCCTTAACACAGAAAAAAGTAAGTTCTCATATGTGAACTATCATTTCCCCTGTCACACTGAGTGATATTTTTCCAGAAAGAGAGGTAATAATTTTCATCTTCCTAACTGGTCAGCCTTCCCTGTAAACAAATAATAGGCTGAAATATCAGCACATTTGGGAGAAACTAGATTATGATTTCATTTCCCTCAGGAACAGAGTGGAAAAACAGTCAACATGAGCAATTCTGTTGCAGCTTAACCTCACAGACAAACCGATTCCTATGGCCACAACACCTTAACATTCACGAAGAAATTACAGGGACTAGTTCTCATAGTCTTGCTATTTCTAAGCAGGTTCATAATTGGAAAAAATTCCAGTAAAAATTGATAAAATTTTAAGGAAAGCAGATATTAAATCTAAGTAATGGAATCAAAAACATTTTAATGCAGAGATTTAAAAAAACTACAACAACTACAAACTACAGAGCAGCAGTAGATAGGTGTGATGATATTCCCAAGACGAGACCCTTAACACAAAACTGAGAAGCAGGAAGGCATCTTTCATTACCAGCCACCAAGGTGAGATAATCAACATAGCATTCTTTTCCATGGCTTTAGAATGATGGAATCATACTTTGTCACATGTCTAATGCTGCAGGAATGAGAAAAAGACAAAAATTATCCCAGGCGGAGAATTGGAAAAAAACAATGCTGCACAAATTTCCTTTTTCCTTACTTTAGTCCAACTTCATGGAACAGTAATAAGTGCTCAAAAATTTACTGTGATTTGATGTATTACTCTCAGTAATACAACTTCATCTCTTGTGAGAATGAAAAGTACACAGAACTTTCATGGAAGGAAACATGTTCACTTATAATGAAGGTTTCCCTAAGTTTGTGTTCATCAGAGGATGAAATAAAAGGCTATAAGATAAATAGGAGACTGGAAGAACTCCTAATTTAATCTTTTTACCTACATTGTGGCTTAAATACTTAGTATTTTGGAAAAGTACATTATTTTTTAAATCAGTCTTTTCTGTTCTTTTCTTTTCTGAAAATCTAAAATACTTTTCAATCTGCCCCAGTCATATCCTTGAAGGGGGGAACTTCTACTATTTATCAAATATTTCAAGGTGTTGCTGCCAACTTTCTTTGCTCTTTTACTGAGGGTACTCTTCAAAAGTATGGCTAATCACAATTCTGTGACATTGATGACAAAAATATTCAAAATAGAACTGAAAGCAGGTTTTCATATACAGGGTTTTTTATATTTTGAAGCTGCACAGTGTCTACGATTTTATGTTTTATAAATCTTGTTCCTAGGCATATGAAAATTACATTTACTCTCAATTTTACTCATCCAGAAAAATCAGATTTGCATGTGGAAATTTAAAGCAAAATATTTCCAGCTAAAGTGAACTACATTTTTCCATGTAAATTCAGACATTTATATGAAAGAAAAGTGCTTATATTGATTTCAGTGCTAAAACAAGAGGTATATTAGGTGACAAATCTATTCAGCATTGGTCAAGAGAATATCTCATTTGAGACTAAAAGATTTATTCATTTCACTTTGTTGTACAATGTTTTCTGGAATGTTTTAATTCAAATGCCAAGCAAGATCCATCTCTAAGGCTGTCTGCCTCTTCATGGGAGAGAGTACTTCTTGTGAAGGGCCCTTAGTATTCTTCAAATTTTTATTCAACAGAGGAAGGTGAATGAAAAAAATACACAGATTTAATAAGAAGGATCCTCTTTGTCTCTCTTGGAAATTTTTTATATCTATCTAGCTACTTATCTATATGCACATAAATAGGTATGTATATATGTACATATGTGCATGTATATATGTACATATGTGCATGTATATGTAGCTATGTATGTGTATCTATGTATATTTCTATATACATATATATTTATATACATGGCATTTAATCTTTATGTTTAATTTGGTTTTTTTCACAAAGTTACATAATTTTATGAGGTATTATTCATTTGGAAAATACTTTATTCTTTTAATTTTTGATTTTTTTTTTTAATCTAGGTACAAGAACATGAATGAAATGTCTCTGTGCTCATTGCAACATTTCAGATACTTAGAAAATATGTGCTCTGGCAGCCAAGATGGAAAGCAACCATCCTGGGGTGCATCAAACACAGTATGACCAGATGGCCAAAAGAAGTGATCATCCCTCTGTATTCAATATTGATGTGGTCTCACCTGGAGCACCAGTGCTGGGCCCCACTCTTCAAAAAGAATGTGAAGGTCCTTGAAAGTGTCCAGAGGAAGTCAGCAAAACTGGTGAAAGGGCTGGAAAGAATGCCCTGTGAGAACTAGCTGAGAAGTTTGTGCTTGTACGGTTTGGACAGAAGGAGGCTGAGGAGTGACCTCATTGCTGTCTGCAGCTTCCTGAGGAGGGGAAGTGGAGGAAGAAATGATGATGACCCATGCAGGTCCCTTCCAACTGAAATGGTTTATTCTAAAAATTTTTTTTTTGAGTTTGAGGTATGGGAATCCAAAGGACAGCATGAATTCCTACTAAATCTGTACAGAACTTGGCAGGAGTAATTTGCTGAATATTTAACCTTTCTTTTTCCTCTTCATAACAAGTTTTATGGTTTTAAAGTGCAAATTTTGCTTTGAGTTTTGTAACTACCTGAAAACAAATCTTCATGAGCGTGATAAATGCTTTGCCTGAGTTAATTTCACTAAGTTTTGCTCTCCAGAATATTTTTTTCCCCCAGGAAAATCAATCTCTTGTTTTCAAGATATATGCTTCTTTAATAGGAAGAACAAAACATTTTGCTTAATTTGAACTTCGCCCAAAGATGCATGGTTTCCAAAATTTTGTTTAACCTATGCCCAATTTTGTAGTCAAAACTTAATTTTAATTGATTTTTAGTTTGATTTAAAATATGCTTCTATCTTGAACACTTGTGAATGTAATGAAGTTTTTATTGAAAAAAAAAATACAACAATAGACCAGAATTAGACAAAGAAAGCATGTTGGTTGAGAAGACTAGCAATTTGGGCATCATTTCAGAAAAGCACTTAAATGTGTGTTTAAAAGGAAAGTAGCTTCATTCGAGGCAGACAGTAGACAGTGCATGAGACAATGTAGAAGACTGTCTCAAAAAGTAAAAGATCCCAAGACACTTAGAGTTTGGCAAGACAAGAAAGCCTCAAAAATCAAGCAGCGGGAAATTGACCAAGACTGAATAAGCAGTGTTTGGACAACTAAGTTGTATGGAAAGTTTTAATTCAGGTTGCAAAATGTGCTTCAAAGTTTATTAAAAAAAAGTATCTGGGATGTACTAGATGTGGTTATCCTAGTGTAGCCCTACTAGCTGGCAAGATCACTAGACAATAAGGCAATCTAAAAAATTATTATCTTTTGAATAGAAAACAAAGGTTCAATCTTCCTGCCGAAAAAGAGGTTTTAGATGCAAAACATAGTAAGAAGAAACAGAAACAAAACCAAAACCTAGCAAACAAACAAAACAACCACAAGAAAGGAAGTATGTCCTGTCACAAAACACACAAGCCATTGGATGCTGTGGACTTTCATGAATTGTTTAAGTTCAAGAAGAAGTTGGGTAAAACTACTCCAGTAAAGTCCAGCTGGAACAATTTTAAAGAAGCCTCAGTTTATTTGCTTTAACATCAAAATTTAGTGTTGTTTCAGGCACCCTAGAAACTTGCAGGTGTATGTTAAACCTGAAGACACCTTCCTTTTTTTTTGACCAGAGCTGGTGAGATAAACTTGGGTGCTTCAAGCAACACCAGGCATTCATGCTTATGCATTGGATGTTTACTTGAGCATGAACTGAATCTCCCTTGAGGTTCTATTGACTGTCTGGACTAGACAGTTCATTAACTATATTTCAGTGCATTACCTATAATTAAAGCTTAGACATGTAGCTCACAGCTAAGCAGTTGCATGGAGACATCCAAATGAAAGTGTATTAATGTTTTGCTAACTACTGGAAGCAACTGCCTCTGAATCAAGAAAGCCCTGAGTTGCAGACTGACAAGAACAGGGAAAATATTCCAGGAAATGATCAATGGCTTTTTAGTCTTGTTTTTTTTGTAAATCCTTTTCTTTAAGCAGCTACTATTAGTCAATGGGGACAGATGACAAGTAAAGTAGATGAGGTTGAGGGACCCTGAGCTGTCTCAGAACAGCAATATAAATGCCCTTGCGTTGTTCTCTGGGAACACAGTACATTGTGCACTGTTAGGAGTTAAGGGCAAGTCAGCTTAGCAAAAAAAAAAAAAAAAAAAAAAAAGGATTATCAAGAGATCTAATGAAATCCAGGTGAGATAGTAGAGAAGAAAAGTTTTTCATGTCTGCTGTATGAAACAATCTTTTGCTCTGGAGGTTTGCTAAAATAAAGATCTTGCTGCTTCAAGTAGTACCTTGAATTGTGTAATCTGCTTTATATGAAGGCACTAACACATGCCAAATATCAGGGTACTACTAAGTCTAAATAGCTGAAACAGATGATTTTCTCCATTCTGTGGCATCAGTTACCCCTATACTGAAAACTTTTGAGTCTTTATCTCACTTCCCTTGCCTGATCTAGCAATCTTCCTTACTCTCTCACATTTCTTTGCATGATCACCCCAACTCTGTAGCAGCAATTTACAGAGACCAAAAGTGCGGTTCTGATCACTGACACAGCAATCTGTCCTCAGTAATGGCCAGCACACTCCACATAGGGTTTCAATCCACATTTCCAGAGGGAACCTAGGAGTCATTTGGATGAGACAATACAATGCAGGCTGTTTGCAATGCAAGGGATGATTAACACCTTTTTATTCTAGGAGTGAAAAGAAGGAGGGGTTTGCTCATCTGACTATACAATTCCTTAATATTTATCTTCTAATCATACCCGTCGAGTTTAATTTACTAATACAGATGTAACCGAGTGGGGTTTTTTTGTTTTTGGTTTTTTGTTTGTTTTTGTTTTTTTTTTTTACTCCAGAAATTGTTTACAGCACTCCTGCAAAGCTCCAAGCCACCAGAATACCAGAACACTATCCTTTTTTACAGTTTTGTTATCCTCTTCTCTCTTACCTTTGTGCTTTCCTTGTGCTTATTTTCACATTTATATTTTAACTACCATTTTTGTCTGTCCCCACCATGAGTTTCAGATGGTTAGTGTTTACATAAAACCTCACCATGTTTTCTGTGAAGCAGGTAATTATGGCATTGATCCTACAGATTCTGTTACTGTAATCCTCCCCCTGTACAAACCTAGCCAGTTTTTAGGAGCAGCTGCATCACAGTGGAGTACAAAAACAAAATATTTCCTGTAAATAATGCATGGATTTTTAGAAAAGTGTGCACCAAGAAAAATTATAGCCTTATCTGCAAAAGTATGAAAACACCAAAAACTTTGGGGAAGCAACATATTTTTATTCCTCTCTCATAAATTCCTTAATCCACTGATGTCCACTGGAATGAAGATGAAATAAATTCATGCAGTTTCGTATTACAATGTCAAAATGTACACTGGGTTCTATGCACTAATATGTATGTTACAGCTATAAATCAGATAATTAATGTGTTAAACACACTGCCATTGTCTGTGAATGTTTACATTTTTGCAATCACCATTGCCCTATTTGATAGTAGCAAAGAAACCTTTACATGTCCAACAAGATTTAAAATGCATATCAAATGAGTTAAAGTCTTAAAAACCTGACAAATAGAAATAATTTCTGAATTTGCTACTAATGACACTCTCAT
The DNA here is from genome assembly GCF_047830755.1 of Zonotrichia albicollis. Taxonomy (NCBI): domain Eukaryota; kingdom Metazoa; phylum Chordata; class Aves; order Passeriformes; family Passerellidae; genus Zonotrichia; species Zonotrichia albicollis. The sequence goes on along the minus strand of NC_133820.1, from coordinate 87,479,949 downwards.
AAGTCATAAGTTGTTCCCTCAAAAAACATAAATTTGTGACTGCGTGTTATAAGACAACTGTATTTAAATCCACACTAAGTAACCTAATGTGTGTTTATTTGATTTTTTAACAAAGTTTCTTTCAAAAGTTCTCAACAACATGCAATAATTTCTATGCCTTTCTGTACCCTAAAGGAGAGATGTTAACAGGATCAATCCTTTTTTCCTCTGCTTTTGCCAATAGTTATTTAAATTATGGTTAGATTTAAATTCAGCAACATCTGCAAGTTCATTATTAAAGTAAACCAAGCAAAGTAAAAATTGAAAGCAGACAAAACTGAAATTCTGAAAAAATGCAAGTGACTTGCAAGCTGAATTTCATTTACATTGCTGTAACAATTATTTTCCATGAGAAATTATGTGGCTGGATTAGTGAAGTACATTTTAAATCCTCAGGGAACATGTGTCACTTTAACAGAATCAAACATTTTCAGTGAGGCTTACTATTTCTTTGTGAAAATCATATTATGGAAAAGTAGATTTCAAAAAAAGTGTAGAAAAAGAACAAAATGGTATTTCCTCTAGACAATATAAAGTCCCAAATAAAATAACAGGAATTTTAAAGGTAAGAAACATTGATCTGAATTTTTTTATATTATTGGCAGAGCTGACGTGTAGGCAGTATACAATCTTTTTCTATCTACAAAGTCAACAGATGAACCGGACCTAAAATGAGCTGGAGATGATTTTTAAAGGAAATAGAAAGCTGTAATTTGTACCAAGGTTTAGAAGTTTTTCTTTTTTTACTGCAAAATATAAATAGGCAAAATAGAGAGAGTTACAGACGAAATTACATTAATTAATTTGTCATATAATAGTTAAAATAGAGATCTGGATGTTAATCTAAGAAAAAAGACTTTGGAGATTAAAGTAATCAGTGAAAACCGGTGGTATGTTTGCATGTGTCAAATTTACAGAGTGTGATAAACCTATTGTTTTTTGATGAGGAAAAGAAATATTTAAATATTATAAATATCCTAAATTTTAAAATAGATTTTTTAAACTTTTTAACAGAGGAGAAACTTTATTTGTGAATATACTGCAAATTATTTTTTCTATGTGCTGTACTGGTGTCCTGTTCAGTATGGGAAATAAGGACATTTTAGAAACAACTACAGTCTGAACCTTCAAAAAAACTGTCTAGAAATATATGGACACAATGGATAAAATATTTAGAAGAGATTAAAATTTAATTTCCCTTTGAAAGCTGCAGGAAATTAATACACCTAAAAAAAATTACACATAGAAAACATTGTATAATTATCATCTCATCATCAGAGGGGATGCATAGAGGGGACTTCTTTCCTACAATTCCCATGTATGTGTCAATACTACCTGCAGAATCCACAGAGGTACAGACATGCCACTAGAAGGAATTCTGGTCTGTACTGTTTCTGCCTCTGCACAAACTTCTTTTGGGGATATTGCTGAAGCAGCTATTGCTCAAGAGACCAAATGGATATTGATCTGCTGGTGGGACGTGGTGAATGATTGCCCTTGCATCACTTGCTGTTTTTTGAGGTCCTCCTGACTCCCCTATCCATTTTAACTCCCTTATTAAACTCACAAGTTATTCTCAGTTTTACCCATCTGATTCTTTCCTCTATCCCACTGCAAGATGAGTAGGTGAGCAATTGTGTGAGGGCTTTAGTTTCCAGCCAAAGTCAACCCATAACAACTGGTTTTCATACCCTGCAGTGATAAAGTTGTACAACCTCACTAGCAATGTAGATTAAGGCTGCCTTTTTAGAAAGTTTTGGGATTTTTCCTGATGTTTAGTTTAATTCTTACTGTTGTAACTTAAAGCCCATCAGTTCTTGCCCTATCCACAGTGAGCATAAATGCAACTTTATTATTACCTGTTGTAAAGATTTTTTGAAGAAATATCTGGAGGTTGTTATGAATGAAGTATGAGTAGAAATATGTGTTTGAAAAAGAAAGTGCACATCACAGAGTTGTAAGAGTGGTCTGTATTGATAATAGATGTCTCATCAGTGAGGAACCTGCATACAAGCTCCAGGAGGATGCCAACAAGATTACAGCACATCATGTATATCAGTCCTTTTCCTTCTAGCCCACCAGAAAAACTTGGTGTATCAACAAAGAAAAAATATACAATGGGCAGCAAAGTGGCCTAAGAATTAAGGAAGCTGAGTTAAGCAAGGTTCTGAGAAAAATGACCATCCAGCCGTTGGCTCCTACAGTGCATGAAAGGTCTGTCAAAAAAATGGTTTGTTGCCACCAGATAGAGAAAAACAAGGACAGGACAAGGACTTGTATCCTGTTCTCTTTTGCACACAAGCAATCCTGAACAGACCACCTAGAGACTGACTGCATGTTGAATAAATGAAATTTAAGAAAGTAAAAGAGTGAGAAATAAATCTATTGATATACCTTGGGGGATGGGGTGGGGAGGAGGGAGGCAGGGGGTGGAAGGCACCATTGTTTTCTAGAAGGCCTCTGAATTTGGTTACACTAATTTCATTACAGTTCCTCAGTGGGCAACCACCATGCGTGGAAAGTCTGTTATTACAGCAATTTCTAGGCTTTCCTTCTCTGACTCTGCGACCCAAATATTTGAAATTTTTGCCTTAGGTCCTGTTTTCTAGAGCTTGTTGGTTCCCAGTCTTCCCAAGTCCATCTGGCTCCTGTCCATTCCTAAAATTGCATCTCACTGGGTTCAGAATAGTGAAAATCCAGGTTGATAAAAAAGTGTCTGGATGACTGGACTAAAGGGGCACACCTTACCTGGAGGCTGGTAAGGCAGAGGCTCTGAGCAGAAGTTCAACTACAGCTTCCTTCCAATCTGAATTATTCTGTTTCTTTGGATCACTGCTCAAAGTAAATAATTGGAAGGGAAGTAAGGAAAGTGAAAGCTATTTTGTAAAAGTTTTTGAGGCTTTGTGGATTGTATGTCCCAACAGAGAAGCTATTTCTTCACAATACCACATTAAATGTTGGCAAGAGTTCATTTTGTATTCCATAAAAATCCTCAGGTCCTTTTCTGCAAAACGCATTATTTCCTGGTCTGCATTTGTATCACAAGTTTTCCCTGCCACCATGCAATCCTTTCCTCCAGCTGACTTGTATTTTACCTAAGCATATTACTAAAAGAGATTTTTTTTTTTAAATCTTATCTTCCAAAATATTTTCACACCTAGAGCTTCATAGCATCTGAAAATTTAATAAAGGTATTATTTCTTCCACTATCACAAGTGAAAAATATTGCAGAGCTTAGGGCAGACTTTTGTAATACCACAACAAACATTTTTTCACTCTGACAAAGAGTCATAATTAATTCTTTCCTGAAATAGTTTTCCACTAACTTCATATCTATATTACAGTTGTTTATTCTGGACAATATTTCCATTGTTTGTTTATAAAACTATCATGTGATAACTTCTAAAATCCTTCTAAAACAAAGAGGTAGAGCAACACCACTCTCCCTCTATCCACAGAATGCATTAAAATGTAATAGATGTTTAATTGGAGAGTTCCAGTTTCTGTCCATATCTATATTGTTACCAATTACAGAGTGGCAGAGTTCAGTATTTCTGAAAATTCATGCTTTCTCAAGGTATTTAATTGAAGCCTAAATTTCACTATTATTAGCTATGGTAATGATCATTAGAAATTACTGCCTGTTTTTTCAAATTAAAAACAATTTAGCGGTAGAAACTTCTGACACCACTTTAATTCACTTTAACCATCTGAAATTAAACAAAGGCAAATGCAATGTCATACAACTGATAAGCTGTGCTTTTCTTAGAGTGAAAAATTTTTGGTATGCAGTGTGCTGAGACTAAAGACAACCAATAATTTCTACTGACACTGTGTTGATATCAGCACACAGAGACAAACTCCACTTATATTAAAGACACATGAAGAAAAGTAAAAATAAGGAAGATAGACTTCTCATAAAATCATTTAACTGCAGAATCTTTGACTAAAGGTCTGAAACAACTTCCTTGTATTACACTAAATCTCAAATTATTTTCTCGTAGAGTGCAATGTCATATGTTATTGGTGATGAGGCCCTATGTGTCATTTTCCCCAGCTACATTAATATTTCTGAAGATTCAAAGACATCATATGTCACAGCACTCGATGCCCATTAGCTGCAATGCTTGTTAGTACTCAGAAGCAACTGGAAGAAAGAGCAGGGAGGAGAGTGCTTCAGACTTTTGCTTAACTGTCTTTCCACCACTGGGAGTAGTGGCAGAGGAAAGAGAGCAGCTTTGCAATTCATTTTGCTTAAAAAATCCCAAAAAAGCATAATCTTTAAGGAGCACACAAAAGATGCTGTAAAGTTAGGTGGTGACTCTGAGCAGGGCCACAGGTAGTGAGTAGAACTACATCACAACCGGTGCAGCTATGCTTCTGAGAGACTGCTGGGGCTTTTTTTTTTTCTGCTGCTCAAACTTTGGCACAGGAAAGGAACAAGGAAGCTATTTGCTGCTGGATTTAAATGAGGGGCAGAAAGAATGGAGCCTGATTAGTGCCTAGTGATTATTCCCTTGATTCCCTGGCCTTTTCCATCTCTCTTCCATAGGGATGGAAGGACATATGAATATATCCTGGCACTACATTCCCAGTTGCAAATGCTACAATGAGCTGACTCTCAGCAGTGCCAGTGGTGCATTTTCCCCTATCTCCAACCATGCTCAAGTCACCTGCATCTTACCAGAGCTGTATCCTATTCTATTCTGATAATGTTTCAAATACTGTACAGGCAGGAAAAGGATATTAGCAGGTGAGGTAAAACTCCTTACCTACTGCCTAAGTATATCCAAATGAGAATTTAATGCTTTCAAAAAGCTTTCTGAGGAAACCTGCCACAAGAAGACAGGATGAAAATGTTGCAGTTTGCAACTGGCGATAACCTATCTTATCTGATAACGCAGGATTTCCCATGCTTTTAATGGAGGCTAGGCTTGCCTCTACAGTAACGAAAAATGTGACATGCTGCACACTAAATGTAACCAACATTTTAGAAAGATATTGAGAGCTATGCTGGCAAAAATACCAAAATGAATGGTGCTTTTTTTTTTTGAAACTGTTGAAAAAAACATGTGAGAATATCAGTTTAATTTTTATTCTTGTTTTCAATCTGTTTCTATTTAAGAGTTGGCAAACGCAGAAATATAGTTGTTATTTTGGTTAAAGAACAGAGATACTTCTCTGTTTGTTTCCTCATAAGTAAAACTGTTCCCACAAGAAAGGAAAAATGCTCCTTTCACTTAATTTTCAATGAATGGCTTCCTGATGCTTTGCAAGGAATAGTTCAATGCCTGCCCCAGGAAGCCCAGTCTCACAGTGGAAGAAACATGAATCTGAACAAAGTGAGTAATAGGGGCAAAGGTACCTGAAAGAATGTATTTTTCTGTTGCTCATGGGATGCATTTTGCAGCTCAGCATTCACACATCATAGGGGGCTGACTCCTATAGGCATTCATTTAATGATGTGGGGGTGTTTTTTAATCTTCTCACTGGTAGAGACAAATATATACTCAATAAAAAATGGAGAATTACTATAAAAAACCTGTTTTTGATTCAAGTAAAAAAAAAGCATAAGAAAATAAAAATGAGCTAGAGATATAGATCCACTTTGTGCTGTTCAGTTTCCCTATTAACAAGAAAATGGAGAAACCTCTCATTTAATCCTTGTTAGAATTTCACTGATCAGCTGCAACAGCTGCAAGCATTTGATAGTATAACTTGGAAATAATCATTGAGAATCACTTCAATTTTTTCTGAAAAGCTTTTTGAGAAGGTGAGGAGTTTTCCCTAGTGGTTTCTTCTCCTATCCAAGTCCTTGCTCTATTTCTGACACTTCAGAAACCGGAAACTCTCTGAAATCTGTGTAAAGATCTGAAACCAGATCCAGCCACTCAGTGGTTGGGTACTTCTGTGCATTCCTTCCACAGAAGCCTCACTCACCTCTAAGGATCACAGCCTTTTGCCTTCGTGCTCTGTAGTTCAGAGAAAACAAGTTCCACAGCAGAAAAACAATGAAGCTGTGCCACTATATAGCACCACATGGTGGTTTTGGCAGCAGTTTTTAAAACCAGACTTAAATTTTCAAAGCCAGATGGTGCAGTACAGTTGCGTCCGGATCATATTTCAAGACAGAACATTAAACAGTCCACCCAATAATTCAATATCAATACCAAAATAGCTAATTGAGTCACACAAGGCACAGGCAGTGCAACTGAACCAAAAGTAATGTTTTTTTTTAAACTTCAATACTAACTGCATCCAGTCCTGGGCTCCCCAGTAGAAGAAAGCCATGGAGGCATTTGAATGATTTCCTAGGAGGGGCACACAAAGGAGCCAGAGGGCTGGAATATGTCTTCTGTACAGACAGGCTGAGAGAGTTGGGGTTGCTCAGCCTCAGCTAGAGAAGCCTCCACAGAGACCTTAGCGCAGCCTTCCAATAGCTAAAAGAAACTAACAAGAAAGCAGGAAAGGGATTTTTTGTAAGGGTGTGAAGTGGTAGGACAAGAGGATATAGGTTTAAGCTTAAAAAGGGTAGATTTAAATTACACATAAGGATGAGATTTTTTTAGGATGAGGATGGTAAAAAGCTGCAACAGTTTGCCCAGAGAAGTTCTGTGTGCTCTATTGTAGGAGTCCTAGTAAAATCTATTGTATAAGTGGCCTTGCCCCAGTCCTAGTTGTTCTAAATGGGCTGCAGCTGTGCTGTCCTTAATTGGGTGGCAGCTGTGGCTAATGAAGATAACTGGGATAAAAGGGGGTAGGCTGGCTGGTCAGAGAGAGCTTAGAAGGAGTGCTGATGAAGAAGCAGGAACAATGCTGCTGTGAAGAGCTGTGTGTGAGAAAACCACCCAGAAGGTATGGGACTCTAGAAATATGAAATGCAACAGTGGTCCATCTCTGGAAGCATTCAAGGCCATGGTGGATGAGGCTTTGCATAACCTTATCTACTGAAAGATGTCCCTCTCCATGGCAAGGAAGGATTGGATTAGGTGATCTTCAGGCATTTATTTCAATTTTAACTACTTGATTCTATGATTTTATAAATAGGATGTTGTAGACGTGCTCCAAGAATGCAGTATAAAATAAGCATTGTACCTCCAGAAGCTCCCAGTCTCTGAAGTTGTACTATTTTCACCCATATAAGTTTAAGCTTGCAGGAAATAAACTGTTTAGAAACAACATATCATAAGGAAGAAGAATAAAGTGAAGAGTTTGCAGATGATGATCAATGGGGAAAGATTGGAAAAAAATAATAGATTCTGTAATTGAACTTGTTAGCTTTGTCTACACACATCAACACTAAAGAATGCTACATAGCAAAGTAAACCTAAAGTGCAAGGACACCACTTTAATGGCAATGAGATGTCTTGATATCCAGATAGCATGGTAAAACTTCCTCTCTCAGAAAAAGGTGGGAATAACAGAACAATTGATATGATGTGTTCCATTTAAAAAGCACATTAATCTCCTTGTAGGTAGATGTGGCAGAAAGATGCCAGATGGATTGTCTCAAGTGTTGCCAGCAGTGAGGATGCTGCACAATTGAGGTGGGACTCCTGCTCCCAACTACACAGAAAAACCTCTCCAGAACAGTTCAGAGCTGCTGTTAGCTGAATTTACCTGAATCAAGTTTAATTTTCTGAGACTTCATCCATCATTGTTGCATTGCTATTTCCCCTACTCTACTAGAATTTTTTCAGCTTTTTTTATTTTTTTACATGTGTCTCAAAATCACAGAAAATTTTTGAGATTACAGGTTAGCTCTGCAGGTTAGCACTGTCTAAGGAATTGATACTTCCTTCCATAAAATAAGGAATAAAACCTTCCAAAGATAGATTTTAGACTGACTTATAAGAAGAAATGTTTGCCCCTTTGAAATTATTTGTCACTTCTGTATTGATTTCTTTGGATTTATGTCCCAGAATATCCCTTCCTCACTAGCAGAACCTTTCAAAGAACTGTTTGGTCAGATTGTATAAAATTATTAATTTGATCTAGGACCATTAATGAAGGATATTGTAAAAGTGAGACCATAGATACATTTTGGAAGCTGTGACTTTCCTTCAGAGACATAGTGGTTTTGCTCCAGGAAATTGTTCACAGTGTAATGAGCTTTTCCCAAAGCTTCCAGGGAAGACTGCTTACATACTTTTAAATAACAAATGAACTTTTGGAAAACTTGACACTTTGTATTTATCATTTAACAGTCAAATGGCATCTGAAACACCCAAGAAAGGGTTTTAACCTGTCTAGACAAATGTTTTATAAATTATAGATGTTCTGCTCAATCAAGATGAGCTATCTCTTTTTTTAAAGCTTTCATCCTTTACTCTTGTGTCTAATCTGATGAAAACTGCTTATTTTAAACTAAACCTTGAAGTGATTGCTCAACATTCAGATCAATTACTTTTAGTTTTAAAATCAGTAAAAAGCTTTTTTTAGCATCATAAGAAAAAAATTTGTTTCTCTTTCTCCAACACAAAGCCAAATAAGCTTTTTTCTGCTCTTCTTGGGAACAAAGTCTGTGGCAGCAGTCCAGGTGTAGAGTTCAAGTAAGTGGCCAAATAAGTGGTGAAGGGTGGCTGAAAGGAATCACACAGATTTTGAGAAGTGTTTGGCCAAGCTGGGAAGCTGATGTGAAGAGTAAGGATGTTCCTGGCAGTGACCGTAGGCACTGAGTCTTTGAGAACACCAAGCCATCCTTGGGACCTCTGTCCAGAGCCCAGGGGTTACCAGAGCTCAGTCTTGATCCCTGATTCTTGGGAGTCCAAGACACCCATGGAGACCCTTGTGTACTGCCCTTGGAAGCATCAACAGTAAAAGCAAAGGACTACCCCAATGGGAAATGGAGGACAGCATTTTAGGTGCAGTTCTACAGCATCTGATGTCTGAAACTTCCAGCAAAAGTGAAAATAATCTTGCTTGGGTGCAAGATTCCTGCTACTGACACTGCATGTATCTTGGATTCAGCTGAATGAATACATTTAGCAGAAAATCAACTCTTCCAAAAGATTGTTTCCTACGTTCATATTTGAAATAGAGGATGGCAAACAGTGGACTCAGAACTTAAAAAAAAATTTAACAGGTTTAGTGGTGATTCATGTATTTGATTACAGAACACTTTTATGTATTCTGCTTCTTTTCCTGAGGATAATTCTCTAAAGGCAGAGGATTTAGACTAATGATCCATATAGAGTGTTCTCTTCAGTCTTTTGCTGGGAGTAAAGGTGAGGGAGTGTGGGTGATACCGGGAGGGGGAAAATATTGCCTGCTTTAATGCAAACAGCAAAATTTCTGAAAGCACAAAAAACTAATACCAATCCAATCAATACTAGGAAAATCAACCAAGAAATCATGCCCAAAGTCAGTGGAGGGAGTTAACGCTTCACAATCTCAAGGTGAATCCACTCAGAGTATCCTTAATTACACATTGTATCCTAGAGCTGGTAATTCAAAACAAATATATGATGAAGTAGGCATGTTATATTTCAAGTAATGTTTTTTGACTAATTGATTTACACAGCGTAGTATTCAAATTGTATTGATAAAACAAATATTTCTATAAATATACCACTCATGTAGAAAGATGAATCCTGTGTATAATTTCCTGAGTGTGAGACTTGAAGAGCTGTCCTTGCTATTTACATTTCCTAACCACTAAGAACAGGGCTAAAAGGTTAGAGCTGAAAATACCTTGCCAGTCATTTCTAGCATTGTGAAGGTTCCCTTCATCTTCTTCCTGACTGAAGTTACAAAGGAGATCTTTCTGTTGCTGTATTGCTTCTAGTCTTCTCTCAGTGCAGAGTGTGTTTTCTCTCCAAATTGGTAACTTCTGCTGACTTTGTAATTAAGTGAAGTAAACATACTAAAGATTTCCTTGGATGCTCAGCCACATTCTGCAGCATTTTGATATTTACCTTTCTTTCTCACTTTTTAATGTCATTTCCACCATTTTAACACTTGCTCTGGCATTGAAGTTCTCACTGGATAAAATCACTCTTTTGATGCTTTCATCTTACCCCCTGGCCTCTCTCTTACTCGCAAGCACTTGCCAAAACCTTGTTTGACTGCATGGACTGAACTGCTTCCCTGTCTGCTTTTGAGATTCCCAAATGTGATGTGAAAGTGCTCTCAGAACACACCTCCAGTTCCATGTACTTGACTGCTTTGATCTGATTCATTTCACCTATTTGTGGCACATAACATGAATCCCTAAGGCAGGAATGTAGTCACCCATGGCTTCATTTATAGTTAATGGGAAGTGGCAAAGACCTCAACAGTGCAAATTAGGATGTCATAAAAGAGGTTTTTAGGCAACAGTGCCTTTTCTTTCTTCACTGCCTATCTAAGAACCTAATGCCACTACAGGCCTAAGTGAAATCCCTGTATGTAGTGGTTTGAATGCACTAGTTACTTCTTGATTTGTATTTCCTTCTGATTTATCTTCACACAATGAAGACAGACCTTTACGTCCCCAGCCCTAAGGTATATATTCATGGGGGATGATCATGCATGATTGTTAGGAGTTTACTTTCCACATGTCATCACATTACTTTTTCCTACTTACATGACTATTAGAACTTGTATCCTTATTTGTCTTACCATTAAAAATTAAAAAACCCACAAATAAAATAATGGGATTTTTATTTTGCTACAAAATGGGTAAAAAAATCCAAAACCATACACCATGGATTTATGTTTTATTTTTGTACCACAAATGTCTTTTAACAGAAGCTGGCTTAACCTAAACTATAACATTTTCAGGTACATTAATGCCAGATATTAAAGTCACAATAGTTTATACGCTATTATCTTGGAGAATTTACCTGAATATATATTTCCTGAAGCAATCTCACCATATTGCAATATTTTGACCATTCACTCAGATGCTTGTGTCTGAAATATATTTAATAATGTATAACGCTATTGTTTTTCAAAATTACAAGGCTGGACAAATGAAAAAGAAAAATAAGCTGCCTCAGTAAGACTTGTTTTATGTAATCTACAAAAAGATTACATAAGACTCAATAAGACTAATATGCCCAGTAAGACTTATTTTATGTAATCTACAAAAACCTAGGAATAAATGTATATGTGTTCACACAGAGATACTCTTTGGTTCATTTCTTTTCTTTCAATTCCATTTATGAATTTATATTTTATTTTGCTAAAAGCCAGATAGCTACCTCAAACTGCCAGGCTAAATGCAGAGTGTTGTCCAACATCTGACTGACAGTGAATGCTGGAGCCCATCCTCTTTTATCCAAAGCATTGATTTGTATTCAGGAAGTATAAGAATCATCTTAGGCTGCTAGACTTAGGAACATAGCTCTTCTCTTCTAAATAGATGTGTTTAGCAATTTTCAAGCAGCCTAGAAATATCTTCCCAGTGAAAAATATTTGTCAAGGGTAAGTTCAAATCCCCAGCCAGGATGTCATTAATGCTGTTCAGTGAGAGTGGCAGAGGCTCACAAAGAAATGAGGAGTCCAGCAAAATGTGCAGCCTCTTCAGTTCCTTTTGAATGAGGTGCAAGTTACTCAGCAGATCACTAGAAATATGCAGCGCATAACAGATGAAGCCCAAATGAAAGCATTTTCAGTGATCTGGTAACTCATTTTACTTGTGCTGAGATTGCTAGTTTCTTGGTGCCCTGCAAATGAGGTTCCAAAAAAGCAGAAAACACTCCCAGGATAATTAGTAATCAGAACCACAAAGCTTTTTAGAAAATGTATAAAATGAGTACTTGTGATCCTTTTGCCAGTCTATTAATTCTCCAATTTAAAAATTTAAAAAAAAAAGAAAAAGATAAAAAAGGAAGGGGGATGCCTCATTAGAGCTTAAAATAAGTGAAGAAAAAAACCCTTGCAGAACAAATAAATAAACAAAAAGCACCTTGCCTTGAAAATCAAAGACAAAACATTAAAGAACTTTTGTAAAATAACTTTAATGTTCATGAAATATGTTTAAAGTGGAAATTGCTTTGGGAAGTTGGGAAATGTTCACGTAGCGTTGGATGTCACACAGAAGACGCAAGCACAACACGGTTGAAAAACGCTAAATGAGTCAAATGCAGAATTAAAATGAGCACAGTATTCAGAGAGTGTGGAAAAAAAGGCCTAAAAAGGTCCTGAAAATGATATATACATAATAACTACAAATATTTTTCCATTTTCAGTGTTTAGTTGCTAGATCCTTTGACCTTTCTCAAAACAAAAAATGAAGCATTTAAATCTCATATTACTCATATTTAACTTATGTAATAGACAGATGATGTTTGTATGTCCAGATTCACTAGGATTCAGTGAAATTACTAGACCACACTGATTGAGGGTAACTTCTGTCTTCTGGATACTTTTCCTCAAGGGTAGCATCTGGCATAATAATAGATATTACCCCTACAATCTTTCTTGCATTTATGTTTACACTATGCCAGCTGAAACACTGCTATTATATTTCCTAATAATATTAGGAAATATTATTATTCCAAGGAAGGTTTTCAGATCCTCCATGTTATATGCTCTTTAGCCAGCAGAAAGCAACAGCTCTGGCATAATTTCTTTCAGCGCTTGAGGCCAAAGGGTGCCTTAGCCTCCCCCAGTGAACACCTGCCCTGCCTGTCCCTAGCTGGCTGGATCAGCTCTGTGGTGGAGCTTTGGCCCATGACATTGGCAATTCATCAGGAATGACTAAGAGGAGGGAAAATTCAAGTTGCTGCTGACAGCAGCCTGGGTGCAGCTGTGTGATGAAAAGCTGTACGGGATGTGATGCACCATTGCACTTAGATATGATCTAGGTGTCATCCAGACACAGGCAAAACAAGGATGAGTCTAACTAGGACTAAGGCTGGATGAAGAGCCTCCAAGCTTCTGTAACAATAATAAGAATCCCCAAGCTTCACACCAGGAAATCCAGGCTGAATTGATACATGCTGTTTTTAGAATAACAATCTCTCTCATGCGTACAGTACACAGTGCACTGTGAGAACAAGATCTGAAATGTATTTGTAGATGAATACACTGTGCCACCTGGAATTTTAATAAACCAAACCAAATTATTTTCTCTCCGTCTCATATAACTTTATTCAGGAATAAAGTATTCAGAATTTGAAGCAAGAGTTTACTTCCATGAATCAGGAATTAATGAATAGATTTGCAATTGCTCTGAGAAAGGCTCATTGGCTCATCATAAATCACTACTAACTGTGTAATTTGTCAGTATATTTTGGATACTGGAAAAAGGAGGGGAATAAAGACCTAGAGATAGGTGCAAGCGAACTACCCAAGTGGGTCTTTCAGAATATTTTCAAATGCCAGTATTGTGGGTAAGACTCATGAGAACTACCACTGCAGAGAAATCCATGACAATTGTCATTTGGGGATTTTTCACTCCTTCTCGTCCCTCTCACTTGTGTCTGCCCTAACAGCTACTCTGTGTGTTGTACAGCCTTATTGCATCTTTAGAATTCTGTCTGGATCAAGTAGATTTAAATAGATATGCCCAAGGTTGAGGCATTTCTATGTTGCTTCCGGCGCAATTGCCTTTCTTTAGAGAACACTTACTCCTTTTTTTACTGACTTTTTATCTGGAGAAACCACTAACTGACACAAGAAGAATTCTGTGGTGAAAGCATGTCTATAGGTTTTTATTTTATATAGAAAGAGCAAATGTGTACAGCTACAAAGTACTTGTACTTCAACAACAGAGAATGTAGCAAGTACAAAAAGGTGAGAATATAAATCACATTCCTTTCCTTATAACAAACAGAATATGTCCACTTTTGTCACCTGAAGAAAGATTCCTACTTTAGCAATATGAACAGCTCTTGAAATTGATAAAGGCTTTTCAAGATAAGAAAGTTTCCAGCTGAAACTGGAAGAAATTCATCTATTCAGAAAATAATATGGCTTTCAGCTTTGCCTGTCTAGTAAACAAAGAAAAAAAAAAAAAAAGCACTACACAACTTCTGAGGATCTACAAGCATAAGGCAATATATTCTTGCTAAAGCTATAAGAAAAAAAAAAATCTCACTTGAACTGTCAGTCTACATAATCTCTTCTTTTTTCTTCTTGTGAAAGCCAAATTACTGCTAGTGTCAGTAGACTCAGAAGAAACTTTAAAAACCCCCACTGGCTTGATTTTCATTTTTTTCCTATTAGAATAGTAGGTTAATTTATGCACAATTTTACTTACATGCACAAACAATTTGAAGAAGGGAATAAAATTTACCCCTGAATCGCTGTGTGTGAACAAGAGTTTTCAACACCACCCCCTGCTTCCATTATGACCCAGTATTAAATGAGACCAGTTAGGCAGCTTTGCATGTTGCCAGATGGAGTCTTGTGTTTACTGATATGAATATACTGCATCCACTATCCAAAGCCTGGTCTCGGTTTTAATTTTTATTCAACATTATGTTAGTCCTTGGCCATGAGTCTGACTCATCTTTCTTGGTCTGTGGTTCTGAACTAATTGGTGTAGCAAGGCAAAAATATGGGGTAATTGTTTATCTCCTATGCCAAGTACAGAGGCCTGGAGTTTGGGATCTGAGTACCATTTCTTCTTACAAGGCAACCACAGTCGATTATCTTAACAGAATGCCTTGCAAGAGTGTCTAGAGAGATGACTTAGTAAAGTTTTCAAAAGAAATTAATTTTCAGTAAATGTAATTTTTCTAAGGTGTTTTGGAATTTCTTTTTTTAAAAAAAAATTTGAATTGCAACTTAAATGAAGATCATTAACAGAAGAGTAGGCTGCAAGCAAGAAGAGTTAGACATAGGCTAGGAGATATATCCCAAGGCTCCTACTGCTGCCTTTGTATATGATTATCTGGGAAATGTAAGAACAATATCTTCAGGTATTTAAAATTACCAAAGTGTACCTGGAAGCCTTGAAAGGATATGAAACATCACAGGTCATCAAAAGGTGCACATGGCTTCAAGATCACTCCATAGAGCAATGAAGAAGAGGTGCTGCAACATTCCCAGCTGTACTGAAGTCTTGGTCTCTGATCATATTTTGGACAAATGCTCAGTAATATTACATAGCAGAGAAACTCTGGCTTACATGAACCTCAAAGAAAAAGTGTCATCTACAGGATATGAAGAGAATCCAGTGAGCAGCAAGGATGCCAAGCTATCCTCCACAGGACACACACATCTGAAGCAAACCCTGAGGCAGCTAGCACATGCTGCTCCAATCCTAAAAAGATGAACAAGAAGCAAAGGAAGTCACAGCAAAAGTACCAGTCCTGAAATCTTACATCACTCCAATACAGTGCCAAGCAGCTTGAAGTGTTTAGAAAGCAGTGTACAAGTAATCCTGAAACAAAAAGCCTGTAGGCCTTAGCAATTATTTCAGCAATCTCCTGCCCATGCTGGGGACATTTTCACCAACTGAGGGCGTTGCACTCTGGGCTCACCTCTTCTAGGCACTGCATCACAAGGCAGACTGAGCAGAAGTCCTTGGAAAACACCAGGATGAAGCCATTGCTGAGGTCATGTGAGTTGATCCAGCTCTGGGACTGAAGACCTACAGTCTGAGGGACAGAGGCCAGGGAAGTCAGCAGTGGTGGCAAGTACACCATGTGTGCCATTATTCTTCCAAGCATTAAACTGCTAACTCTGCAGAAAAAGCAGAACTCTGACAACAAGTTACAATGAATTCCCACCTTTGATATGTGGCCGGTAATCCAGCAAAGTGCCTCGAAAGCAGAAGTTCAAGGCTGGTCAAATGGCTGGGACCAAATGCCACAAGAGATGAGGGATGATGGATATGTATAGGATTGGACTTTGCTAAAAAGTGGCTGAGGATGAATCCCATTAGATTTAAGAGGAGACAGCTGCATTCCAGGTAGAAGACAGGCTGCTGCTAACAGGTAGCTGTGAAGGAGGTGACTTGGCATCTGCCAAGATGACATGCACACACGTTTGTTTCATTTTCATGTCCCTTTGAAAGGGACAAGGTGAGGAAGAAGGGATATCACATTGTGCCTACTTCAAGCACCTTCCAGTGGTCCAGAGCACACAGCATTTAGGAGCCCTACAGTCTGGGCTCCACCTTCTTATGGTTTATCCTCTCATTCTTTACTCCCTCATGTCCAGATCCTGCTGTGTCACCCAGAGCCAGTGGGAAGTGAGGGATTTCATTTGTGCTCACCTGGCACCACATGTGCAGCTCAAGGCTGCTCTCTCTGCTGAGATATGGCCCGTCAGCTTGGTGAATTTTTGCTGCTATTTTCTAACAGTACTCTGCAAAATAGCCTCTGTGTTTTCAAGAAAATATGTGCAATTTTTAAATCTTCACCTGTAGACAAAAATAGGTGGAGCAATCAATTTAATGGTTAGACATCATGGGTAGAATACCACTTTTCATCACTGTTATGCAAACTTCTATTTCCTCCTGTCACAAAGCAGCAATAATATTTTTTTTCATACAACGGACTTAAATTAACTTTTTCAGCTGAAAAGAAAGTATTGTTTTTGTCAGGTACATTTAACACAAAATAATGGTTTTGACAACTGGTTAAGCAAGACATCGTGGTTTTTTATTTTAAACACCATTTATTACTTGTAGACTTAGGTGGTTTCAAAAAGGAAATCAGAAATGCCATTTAAGTTCTCCTTGCCTGCTGCTATTCACTTCATGTTATTTTCTCTGGTGTAAGACTGACAAACCATTAAGCAATGAGTGGAAGGGCTTGTTTTATCACTTTAGGACTAAAAACAAGTTCATAGATGTGAAAATATGGGAAATCTCACCCATATTTTATTAAAGAACATGTTAATATGTCTTCTTCAGGGATTTTCTCAGTGTGAAAGTACGCAAATTCCATTACTTATAAAAGCACAAAGGGAATTTGATGCACACTGATAAAAAAAATAAAGCCTTTCAGAAAATAACAGGCAACTCACTGGGGCATAACTGACCTATTCCTTTCTCACTTATTAAATGAATCTGAGGACCGTTTCGGGATCGTATTGATCGTGTTTTCGAAATGACAGGTGACCTCCAAATCAGTTCATAGGCCAGTGTCTTTTAGTGAAGCACAGAGCTGCTTGTCAATTGTGCCCTCACAATTGAAACAGACATTGATGGACAAGACCTTCAGCTGGCTGTTTAGAGCATGCAGATTCCCCCGATTAGACTGGTCTTTTTGGTTGGGTTTTTGTTGTCATTTCTGTTGCTTGGAGTATTTAATGAGCTATTATTGATTACATGTTTAGCGTTACAGTGTTAAAGAATGAGTGCGATACAGTTGTTCAGAATTTGTATTCACCACATATGTAATACAAAGGGTTTGCTGCAGCTTTATAAAAAGAATTATGCTTTTAGCTATAAATATGTGGTCTAGTAAAAATACTGAGTGTACAAGCTTGGTGCTTATTTCTGTTTTGAAAAAGGGTATGTGAAATTTCTGTAAATTAAGCAGGCTGTTCTTCTAAAATGTAATGAGTATTTACTACTTATGATACAACTCAGTGAGATTAGTTTACAGATGTCAGTATACTTGTAGTACCTCAAAATTTGTGGCAGCTTTTTGGTGTTAGAAAGGTGAAAACAAATTATGATTTATCTTTTATTGAATATCTAAAATATTGTTACATATGCATGCATGCCTTATTTTAAATGCAACAACCATGTAAAAGAAATGTCTTTAGAAAAGGTGGCTGTTACATGTACTTTCTCAGAGCCTGATTTTGCTCTTGCAGTATCCATAGTTTACATAATACTTCATTATAAGGTGTTGTTTAAAAACATGAAGCTTTGGTCACAATTGTGACAATATGAGAGAAGGAAGACAAAAAAAATTATGAATAATCATTTCTTCCTCCCTGACTTCCTCTGCAAAGTTTTCCTGGTTTTGATTTTCCTTTAAGAGAAGAGTGAATGTTATAAATTTGTAATTGAATCTAAGTTCCACCACATTAGCAATTCCTCTAGCTCACAAGACAATAATTTTATAAAGTTCTTTCATTAAAAGCATTTACCTCAAAAGTATTCGCAATTTCCTCTCCAACTTTTTCCTCTTTGAATTAGATTACTCTCCTCCCTGTTTCATCCTCCAAAAAATGCTAATTAAAATGCTCCTGGACCAAAAGCAGACTACTCTGTGAGGTCATAGCATCACTTTCTATCTTGACAATTTCAGTGTAGCAATAATTCTCCATTTGACTGTGCCTTATGTAAGTTGCACATACCCTGGTTTTCACATTGTAAATAAATTTGAACTCTTTCAATAACTTTTCCTCCATTTTAAAGTTCAACTCTCATGATTTCTGAGTTAAATTATTCAAACTATTTGACATGAATCCCATTTATCCTTTCCCAAATACCATATTCTAAAAGTTTAAGTGAAGCCATGGATGGCATATATTACCTCCCAAAAAGGTAAGATTTAATCCCAAATCTCTAAAGGTGACATTAAGAGTATCATATTCTGCCCAAGTGTAGTGCAGGCAGAATTCAGACACATTTGTCTTGGTTAGGATGGACACAAGCCTCTCTCTCTGCAATTTGAGCTGAAGAACCATGGCCCAGCTCAGAAGTCATAGTTGCATTTATTCTGCCCCTGAGAAAATGCTTCCTGTCTCTCAGAAAAGAATATACACTCTGTTGCTGTCAGTATGTGTGGAGCACAAACCATACCCAGCTGAAGTTCAACCTGCTTGGAAAAAATTTATGTTGCCTGAATAAATTCAGAGCTGCAGGATGCAATTTGAACGACTTATTTTTCAAGCATCACCATTAAATATCAGTTGTTAGAAGTATGCCAAGGCCAGTTGGTTCAGGTGAGCACCCTAGACACAAAATTGTGTTCTGCCCCACCTTCTCTCAGCTTGGGAGAATTTGTATTCATGGTCACTGAGAGTGCATTAAACTGCCTGTGCAGAGCCCAAATGTTTGCCTTTTCTTATTCCAGACAGGCATCATTTCAGTTTGGGAGGAGTGGGCAACCATAAATAAGAAGCCAGATTCTGTCACCTGATGATTAAGACATGCTATTTACAGGAGGACAACACCAGGTCCTGGCCTTTGTACCAGATACTTTTATGCTTTTTCCTTTGCCATTAGCAGGCAAGAGAGATTTTGAGCAAGAATGGGAAACATGACATTCCTTCCCCATATTCTACCAGAAAATATAACCATTTCTGGGTGATCGAAATGAATTATTTTTTAAGTGAGAGAAAATCACAAGAGTATCAGAAAACATATGTTACTGTAAAGTCAATGATTCAAGACCTCAGCAATATTTGCAATACATTGTTGCATCATTAGCAATCTGTATAAATCTTGCTAATCTTGTAATGAAAGCCTAGAAACAGATTTTGGAAGTTCAAGTGGCTCTGAAATCCAAATTGCCCACAAACTCAGCAGTATTGAAAAGGGAAAATGTACAAGAAATCAGGCATCTCAAAATCTTTCAAGCAGTACTCAGAGTGTTGGAAAATAATTCTGTGTCATCAGAGTGTCAAAATGCTGGCCCAGCAAAAGTCGTCAGACAAATATCTTTAAAAGCCTGTGGTTTTTTAATTTTTCTAGTCATGAAAAATTGATATTTCAGAATTCTAAAAAAAGTGAATCCAGTAATTGTCAGGTTTCCTTCTATTATTTTCAGGACATGGAATAGTTGGAAAATAAATTGGGAAATTACTGGGAAAATATGTTTCAATTAAAAGAAAAAGATAAACAAAACCAGCTTTTCATGACTATTTATTTTCACAATCTTTGCTATACAGGTTTTGAACTTATTCTTACACTTTTTTCTTGAGCAAAGAGTTTAATGCAAATTCTTGACAGTGGTTGAGAAATTTATGCTATGTTCTGTTCCATTCTAAGGCAGTGACCAAAGAGTAAAGGCACTTAATTTTTACATGTAAAGGGAAAGTCACAATGGAATTTTGTAAGTAAATTAATTTTAATGGCTACTCTATTACTACCTATTCCCACACCAGTTTTACATCTCTGATATTATGTACCTTGGAGTTTTGACTGTTTGGGGGGGAGAGGTTGTGTTTTAAATTAAATTCATGCAGTTATTCTCATGAGTGCAAAGTGTTAATCAAAGCTGCTGTTTCTAGTGACATAATGACTTCATTCTAACTAATATTTCCAAGTCAAGGGGTGCTATCTATTGAAATGGTAAAATGCTCTGTAAAAGTACATATTCAGAAAAATTCCTATTAAAGTACAGAGGCTATGCAAACATATCTAAGATATATTTATGAGATCACAGTGAAATTAGGGGAAGAGACAAAGAGATTTCCTAGTTGCTTTTGTTGTGTGCCTGTGAATAAAATTTTAAAGGGCTTACTAGCCAGGAGTGCTATAAATAAAGCAGGACTTGGGGCAAAAGGCAATACACAGCAAGAGCAAGTTTTGTGGTAGACGAATGTGGCTTCACAAGCTGACAGGACAAAGGATTGCATCATCTAAGGTGAAAATAATAACTATTCACACTTTAATTTTAGAAGAAAACCTATATAAATATACCATTCCTTAGGCTACAGTGCAGCATCTATGGAAAAACAATGCAAAACTAAGGAGACTGATCAAAATTTGTAGCTTCTGAGCTAGCATGTTCATACTCTTCATATAATAAAGTAACAGCATTGTTGCATGTGGTAGGTTTGTCCTCCTGGGTTGTCCTTCTGATTGTAGCACTCATATTTACTAATCTGAAGCACACTTGTAGTGAAAATGTATTTCATAAATAAATCAGGTAATTTCCCACAACTAAACCTTTGGGATGAAATCCTAAACCTATTTATTCGACAGGAAAATCTCAATTAATTATAAAGCAGGTAGCATTTTACCCTTTACCTTTCAAAGCTCTCATGTTATGAAAGCATAATGAGAAGCTGGTTTACTAGTGCCATTAGCAGTACAAGCCTCTATCAGAGGCTATTGCTATGCTAATACCAAGCTTCGTGTGGCTTCACTCTTGAGGTTTCCTCCCATTTCAATGAAGTAAAATAGTCTACCTATAATAATATGACATATTCTAATTAGGATGGTGGAAAATGAAACATGCTTCTGTTTTTTCAGGGATCCAAGTGCCTTTGAATTGCTCTATAAATACAGTGGGTGCGTTGTTCAAATGGAATCTGCCTGTACTGAATGGAGCACTAAGCCTTTACATTCCACTTCCTGTCCTCAAAGCTTTGAGCTAACACTGACTGAGTACAATAGGTATGCTCATAAATTTTTTTTAAGTGAAGGAATGGCTTTTTGGTCAAGAACTATTGGAAGGAAAATTGTCATGGTAGTGTGAGCCTAAGGGTCAAAAATGGAGGGTGTAAAAAGAAGGTGGAGAAGTTCACTGTAGAAGAGGAAAGAAAAAAATCCAGACAAGGCAGATTTTTAGATAGACCAAAAAATGAGTGAAAAAAATAAGCATGAGAGTACTTTCAGCACATAGGAGAAAAAAAATACTGTTTAGACCTTCAACATTCCTGTTCATAACAAATCCTGTTAACAGATCTGAGTGCGTTAATGCAATTTTCTCACTTCTTCTACACTTCTAGCTAATAATGTGTGTTTGTTTACTTTGGTTATTTTTATTTGGTAAATGTTATGGGTCTCATCAGGAAAGTCTTCCATCACAACTTTATTGCAGCTTTATATCGACAACCTCAAACATTCAAAAATAGACAATGTGGCACAAAAATCATAGCATTTTCTTTAAATAGTCAAGAAGTCACATAAATAAATATGAGGTCTCTGTGTAGGCTGCCATCTCATTTCTGAGATTTCTGGCACTGATGTGCCAGCAACTGTGGTTTGATCAAAATTATTTAATTTTATTCACATATTAAAATTGTGAGTGTGGATAATATAGATTACTGAAAGAGTTAATCTTTCTCCTGGGTATTTCTTTAAGATATTGAAGATTTTTAAAGATCAAGAAATTGTAAAGAGTTCAGCTAACAGGTGGACAATAATATTTGAAAGGACCAAAGTCAACATGTACTGCTAAAAGTGTCTAGTCCTGAAGTTTCTGTGTACCTATAAATAATTACATTCAGGTTATTATTGAATATTATATACTGAGATAAATTATTCTAGAATGGAATGCTACAATAACATCTATTATGTTTCACTTTTAAACTACCTCTTCCAGGATACAAAAGAATTGGAACAAGCTGTGCTAAGCGATTCAGTGATTTTCCCAACATCCCAGTGTGCTTTGTTTACAGCAAGGCATTGCAACTGTCAAAGATTTTGCTTTACTTTTTTTTTTTTCTTGTAGAAAACCACTACAAATATTCAGCATTAAGACAAGATCAGAAGGCATCCTGCAGCCCAGATTTTAAATTTTTTTCCATTTATATATATATATAATCCATTTATATTTCATGGAGTTCAATAAAATTGGTTACCAATTGTGAAATGTAAGTCCTGAATCTTCCTCTTGTGATGGAAATTGCACAGTTATGTGATGCATGGCATTTATCTACTAAGCATCTGCCCATCTATTTACTTATTTGTTTGTTAAAATAGCCATACACATGATTCAGGCAACTAGTTATGCAGCCTATGCTAGTTAAAATGTAGTACTTAATGGAAATCTACCTGGAATCTCAGGGTGGTGCATGCTGCAGCAGCCTGGCAGAATTCTGAAGGCCATGAACAACATTCACCAGACAGTGGTTTCCTGAGTGCAGCTGAAATGTTTGAGCGTGTTCTGTAAATCCGTAAGGGGCTGGCATTTGCCATTTCACAGCTTTCTCCTTTCTGCTGGGGAAAGTGCCAGAGACAGATTAAACAATCACAGGCAAGCTTGTTTATACTTGCTAGAAAAACATGTTCTGTAAAAAGGACTGGTTCATTTTGCATGTTACTTCGCACAGTCTGACTTTTTCCACTCAAAATCAAAAATAAATTTTTAATTTCATTGACTGTGCAAGCAACCAAAATGGGGATTTTAGTTATGACTAGAACACAAATACCAGTTATTAACTATGCTCAAATTCTTGGAAGAAAGGCCAACAAAAGAGGAGTTCTCATCTCTTTTGTTGCACTCATCTCTTTTATGTTTTTCCTCCGTTGGCTGAAAGTACCAAAAGTTTCTGGTAGTACTGTGGCAGCACATCTTGAACTTTATAAGCATTTTAAGAGTCTTTTGAATTTAAATATTTACTTTTATAATTTTTACATAACTTCTTATATCTTTTAATTTATATTTAATTCATGATAATAAGCATATCTCTAATTCTGAACAATATCACAAGTATTCACCCACTGTGAGACTTTCATTTTGATAGTACATACACTGGAACATTCCTCTATAATATACTTCTATTTTCAGCCATTCTTTGAAATACTAGATGGTTATTTAATTTAGCGGCACAGAAGGCAAGTACTGTAAACACCAAAATCTATTTATGGAAAGTAAAAATAATTCATGGAGCTTCTAATCCAAGAAAGCAAGCTATGAGTGACCAAATCGAACTGCAGACTTATCAACCACAGGTCAGGTTGTGTTAAAAATTTACTGTAAAAAAAGGGGAAATTAAATAAAAAGATGGTTTAAATATTAGTTACTGGTCTCCTCAATCAATCTTTCTGCCAGGAAATTTGTCTGGGGAAGTTGAGCACTTTCCCAGTTAAGCGGTATGGGCATAATTCCTATCTTTTGAAATAAATCATCTATAGAAGTGTCTTTGCAGAAAAAAATCTTTACTGTGATTAAAATGTAATTGCTCACTGGGAACTTGTTGCATAATTCAGTATCTATCTCTATAATAGGAACAAACTGTATGGCTTGAGCAGGCTTTTAGATGCAGATTGAGCTCTTTTCTATCTCCAAGATGAAAAGAAGCCCTGGATTTCTCTGATAACTGCATTTGATTTTAGAATGAAAGAAGACAGACAAATTGGGAAAGTAAAATTTGAAGATCAAAGCCCCATCACAGAAACTTTTACAAGCCTGAGAAACAGAATACAATGGTTAGGGTGCTTTTATTCAAAGGTGTATCAAAAGTGGATGCTTGATTTTAGAGACTGTTTTTCTTTATTCTTGGACTAGCACAGAGTGGATGCAACCTAGAAGTCAGGAAAACTAGATTAGAGGAGAAAAATAGCTTCATTCTGGAAAACCTTTTGCTTACCCATTCCTGAGGTCACTGAAGTAAACTTCAAAGAAAGATATTCATATCCCTTATACTTTAATATAAGTAATAAAGTCCTGCCTTTATAATTTATCTGCCAAGGATTATGAAGAGGCAAAATCCAGCAGTGCTCAAAGTAATTTCATTAAAAATAAAAAAAACCCACAACCCTAGCATTTCAATTGGCTTGGTCTCAGTCCAACATCTCTATTTTCTATTACAAGGTAAAAAAAGTAAAGGGGAAAGGTAAGGGATCTCCAATCAACCTTTTTCATTTAGTTGATCCATGTCATGATTAAATCAGTGTTTAGATCACCTTAACCACTCACTTTTCCTGATATTATTTCCTTGTTAGGTAGTTCTAGTGAACATAAAATAATTTTTTTTTCATATAAAAATCAAATTTAGAAATAAAATTTCAGAGAAAGAAATAGTCAAGATCCTCAGCATATACACACACCATATAAGTATCAGATCACAGCCTCCTCGATCCAGTACCCTTGTAAAATTCCCAGAAATTTACCCTTGTTAACTTCTCAGAAATACTCTCAGACCACTGATATATAGACTAAATCCCATAACTTTGCATCTACAAAGATGATGTCGTCACCTTGGCACTATGCACGATCAGTCAGAGTGGGCTCTCAAAAAGCTAACTCACCAGGTGTAGTGTCTCTCCCAGAGCTCTGGGAATTCCTGACAGCATAACTCACCTCCGTCATATTTCAGTATTCTGGGAAAGCAGAGATACATGAGAGAACTGGGAGTGTTTGCAGTTGCTGATTTATTTGGCGACAGGACGTGCTATAAATTATGAAGCAGGTGGTGTTTCCTACAGGCTGATGGTTTGATAGCCAGGTATGTTGCATTGTCTTAGTCCAGATGGCAAAACACATATGTCTGAGAGCAGGACATAGCCTGCTAGGCTTTGAGCAACTGGATATAATGCATTCTTATGACTCTGAGGTCCCTCAGAGAGCAATCCAGCAGCCCTCCCCACCTAATTAATCGTGGCCATGAAGAACCTGGCTGTAGCTCCAAGAACATCCAAATATTTTCGGCACTTGTCAAATCTGCCCTTTTTACCTTCAGTATCAGCTGCTTGACTTCTTCATCTGGGAGCTGATAACTGTAAGGACTGGATTATTTTGATGGTGTTGGATTTTTGTTGTTTTTGTTTTGTGAAAAACAGACAAGAGTGTCTGTGGTGGGTGAGGAATGCTCGCACTGGAATCCACAGTATTTCACAATACAGAGGATTTATTTTTTCTGCTACATGCTTTCACAGCAATTGATGGGTAGTTGTTCAGGCCACCTACTGTCAATTTTTTACAGCTCTGAAAAAACACTCTGATGTAATTATTCAGTGAATTTCCAAATGTCAGTGTTGTAAAGGAAATGCTGGGGCTAGGAGAGGTTCAGAGAAAAAAATCATAGCTAGTTTTTGGCTTAATAAACAATTTACTCAGTCAAACAGCACATGTTTTGCACAATGCAATGTGTGCGGCAAATGATACAAGAAATGAGAGGTGGTTTTTTTTCTAAAACAAAACTTTCATTACTTTTTGACTAAATCTCAGTTTAAAGTGTACTCTTTACCCAAATATCTCCTCTTTTCTTAGTTTTACTCCTTTCCATGTAATGGTTTGAGTCACAGCTGCTTCACTGAAAAAACATCTTCCATTTCAATGCAAAGGAGTAAATCTGTTTAAAAAAGCTTCAGTATTAGCTTAAACTAATCTATTTCACTTTGCACAAAAACGGACTGGAAATTAACATGATCAGTTATGGCGTCTCAGCTGCAAGGCTGGTAACAAGCAGCTGTGAAGGATAATTTCATAAACTATTTCATCCAGAAGCCTAAGAGCATTTCTATTTGTGCGCTTGAGAAAATTGAAAAGTTCTCTGAAGTTGTAGAGCATAGGCTAGTTACAGGGAATATGAGTTTGTTTATGTCTGCTTATAATTAATAAGCAAATCACCACAGACACGTTGTGAATGAGGATTGCACCTTGCAGATGGCTCTGGATATTTGGATATTTAGGGGGGTGCTAAATTGCACCTGGACTCAAAGCAAGTCAAGAAAGAAGAGTGTTACTGGCAGGTTTTTTTTTCCTTTTTGGCAAAAATGCAAAAGCACTGTCAACAGAACAAAAACTGTCAGCATAGGCAGAGTGATAGTGTGAAGCAAGAAAAGCAAAACTCAGCGAGTGATTTTCTATCAGCTGTGGAAATCACCATTTGATTGTTGTTTGCCAACCTTGTGGTAAAATGAAGACCTAAAAAGGCATGTCTCAGGTATCGTGGGATAATTGATGTCTAACCACAAATGTCTGATGCTTTGAGATGCCTCAAGATATCTTCACTGGCTTTTCAGCTGCTCCTTTCAAAGGGTGCAGAATCCCCGTGACTCATGAAATTTTTGCTCGGCTTGTGCCTTAGAAACACTGTAACATCTCAAGGGGTAGGTGACACACACATTTAGTCAAATGAATGTAGATATGGAACAGAATTCCACTCTATGTAAGGGAATACTAGAATGAAGCTAGGGAAGAAATGCCAAGTAGAGTATTCTGGATTTCTCATTCAAGTAAGGATTTCACTTTGGTAAACGTATTATTGGGTGCCAACTCAGTCCTCACCAAAATTACTTGAAACAGATTTTGTATTGCCTTTTCTGTGGAAACAGTTCAGGAATCCACAGTCTATTACTGTGAGCAAATACTGCAAAACATGCAAAGCTAAAATAAGTCTATGAATTTCCAGCTGTGTGACAAAACACTTGTTTTTTGCTTAATACATGCACAGAACAAGATTTTCTAAAAGCTTGGTGTATGCAGTTTTAAACAAATGCTAAAAAATTAAACTTCAAAACAAATAGAAGGTCTGACAATTACATATAAAAGAAGAAGCAGTGACATGCACATTGTCTCCTTTTAACAGGCTACATTGTTTATCTTAAGGTGATAAGTCTACTTTTAACATAAAAAGTAGAGCTTACTGAGAGGGTGACTAAAAGTTATGTTAGAATCAGAACAAAATGAGTTAGTAGGAAATGTAAGTAATCATATAGTCAAACTTCCCTCTATATGCTACACTCAGATATCATTAAATCATTTTCCTGGGAGACTTGCTTAATGATGGAGGCTATGCAACCTTCCCAGCCACCTATTCCAGTGTTTATACAATTCAAAGATGTGTTTAATTGTTTTTCCTAAAATACATTCTTTTCTGTATTATTTGCAATTTATATGAAAACAGAATATTCCATTCCTCTTAGCTTGTTCCCTCTTCAATGAAATAATGAATTTTTCCCAGTACTGACTTTACCAAGCACAGGTTACCATTCACTTTGAAGAGAAGTACACTGATTCTCTCTACTGAAATGCAGTCTTCTGTTGACTGCATTCTCTCTACTGAAATGCAGTCTTCTGATTGAACACGTTCCACCACTTCAGGTTATGAGATAAATAGTACAAGTCCAAAGAAATTAGTAGCAATGTTCTCTTAGATGAATGATTAACAACACCTATTAATAACGTTCAGGAATTATTTTGTTAGTGAGTAAATCATAGCTTCAAAGGGTCTTGTATTCAGTACTTGCATCAGTGGATCTCTACCTTAAATGCCCTCTGCCATCCGTCAAATTTGATGAGAAAATTTTGAAAAGAAATACCTATTCTTAGATGATAGCTGTATTATTTAAGAAAACATTAGGCTTGAAACTGTATGATTTAATACATATATTTTAAACCAGCTGGGACATAGTGGATTGAAGCCTTGAGTGCCACATAATTATCAACTACTGTTGTCCAACATTTTACCTTGAGAACTGAAGGTTTAGATGTATTGAAATGTTGCTATAACAGCAGGACACTGCATAGAAAAAACAGCATTATCCCAGAATATAAGGTATTATAAAAATCCCAATGAAAACTATGTTTGAAGAGGGATAAGTCAACAAAGTTTTCCAGAAGGAGGTCTTGCCTAAAAAATCATAGAAACAAATATTAGCATCATACATTTTAAATTTCAGGGTATCCTAGAAAGGATAATAAAATCCCAAACAAAACAAAACAGAAAACCAAACCAAACAGAAAACCTCTAATTATATCAGTCACAGCAGATAAAAAATTTGAAAAAAACCCCATTAAATAAATAGTCTTTTTTCCAATAGAATGCACTCAAATAAGATGCCTCTTTCTCCTAGCATGTGTCGGTCATCGTACTCATTAATTATCTGAAAGACAAGGTAAATAGTGAGAATAAAACTTACTGATAATTTTAAATTATTCAGGATTATAAAAGTAAAAAAGTACTGTAAAGATATACAGTAGGGTGTCAAAATATTGACTGACTATGTAATAAAGTGGCAAATGAAATTCAGTGTTGATTAGTGCAAATTAGCACGTGTAGAAAAACAAACCAAACTATATACAATGACTGATTCTAACCAGCTACTGCCACAGAGGGCTGGGAGATGTGATTTACCAAAGATGGTAACACGAACATTTCGATTTCATGTTCATTGTTTAAAAAAATGGAAATTTTAAGAAATATTGGTAAAAACAGATGAAATCACCCTTATAAAATAACATGCTGAATCTTGACTATATGGACTTCTGATTCTGGCTTGTGAAAGGAGTACAGTAGAACTCAGAGACAGAGAAAATAAACAAGTTTATTGAAGCTTTATATCCAATAACCTCTGTGCTAAGAGAAATTAAATATACTAAACTCATTGAAAGAGGGAGCTAGGAATAATGTGAAATGAAATCACCTACATGAGAAATTTAGTTGGAAGTTCTTATTCAGAGGAGGAAGTGGGATCAACATGATTTTTGACATGATAGTGGACTTTTAAAAATACATATAAACCTTACTAAACCATTTCACCTGTCACTACAAAGAAGCTGTAAAGTAATTATTAAACTCATGAAAGAAAAATATATTATTGACAATTCAATAGTAAGAAACAACATTGGACTGCTTCAGATCATCAAAAGTGCAGGCTGTTTTGTGCAGACAAGCATGACTGTGTGGGATCTCAGGATCTGAGTCCTGAGATGCCGGGCCACCGAGACCACCCTTGGGGGGCCCGGGAGTCCTGGAATGTTGCCAGAAGTGTCTGGTGGCAGGACTTTGACCCTACACGGGAGACGACACCTGTATGAAGATAAGAGGACTTCACCGGGGTGAATGGCGAAAAGATTAGTTAATTAGAGGGTGAGACACAGGGTTTAGGATTTATGTACAGGGGGGTTTAGAGAAGTAAGATGGAGGAATTGGGGTGTGTCCTGTCCTTCTTCTTCTTCTTCTTCTCCTCCATCTTCTTTGGCCATGGTGGCACTTTTGGATTGGTTATTACTGAAAGTGCACTCAACAATAAGAATAAATGGTATTGGGGAAAAATGATAAATATTGTACACGTAACAATGGGTATAAAGATATGTGGCTGTCCGGAGGACGGCACAGTGTGCTCATGGCTGACTGCTGAGCAGATCTCTGTTCGGCTGAGAGAACATCTTTTAGATAAACAATTAATAAACATAAAAACCGAAAGAAGAACTGAAGCCTCTTCTCGTCCTTCGATACGCGGGCTGCCCCAAGGCCACCTCGGGCCTTTCTAGGCCCCTCAAACAGCCGAGAAAACCCGACATGACTGTACATTCTGGTCCTCCACAGTTGGCAAAACTTTGCATGGGGAACCTTTTTGAGACATAGTTATTGGAGTAGATGGGCAAGGCTATGAACTGAGTGGTACTCCTGTAGAAACTCTTGTATTCTCACATTTGCATTCAGAAAACAATTCAGTGATGGCCATGGTAGGATTGCACCAAATAACAGAACATCCAACAGAATATTCTTTCTTTGAGAAAGGAGTTTCAGGTGAGGGAAATTATTCTGATGATGGACTACTTTTGGTTCATTTATTTTGTCACAACTCTGGGTAGATCTAGCTCTCTGGAAGGCCTGGGAGGAGTGAAAGGCAGCTCTGTTCAGCGCAAATCTCAGCCTCCCTTTTTTATGCCTTTCCTTGCTTGATCACCATCCCTCTTTGATTTTAGGGCACAATTGATATTAAGCTGCCTCCACATCCCAGTACCCAGTTCTGAAGGCATATCTAGCACATCTGAGGCCAGCTATAGAGCATTAGGACATCCTCCAACATCCATGCCAGTGCTGAGACTCGGAGTGTTGCACAGCCTCATACTGCTGGCCACATGTAATGGGAGCAGAGCCCTCAATAAAAGGCTTTACTAGCACTCTTTATGAACACAGAGAAATACCAAAGTACTTTGTTTGCAGAAGGTTCTCCTTTTCTGAAAGGCACCAGAATGCATGTTAGAGATTGGATTGATCTACCTCTTTGGGGGATGACAGGGTTTGCAGAAAGCAGACAATTCGAGCCTGCCCACTGGAAGCCTCTCAGATTATAGCAGCAATGGTTTTGCAGCAAACACAACAGAAAACAGACTACAAACATAGAGAGAAGCTTCTTGTATTTTCAGTGCTGCTTATTTCAACAAAAAGCTGGGTTTTTTTCAGAAAGGAGTCCTCTCACATTGTTAACCAGAAGGTGGTACATAGAGGGGTACTGCAGTCCAGCAATGGGGAGAAAAATATCATCTTTCTTGCTTGGATCTTCCTTTATGCTTGAATTAAACTGGAAAAACACCTTAATTCCAAATTGCTTTCACTGTACTTATTACAGGCAGAAACCAGAACAGGAAGCTTTGTTTTTGCTTCTGTTTTAAATCTACCAATTAATTGCTCTGTTTCACTGACTCAATTCTGTTATGTTTATTATACAAACACTGTTTTACTTCAACATTAATAATGTTCCATTTCCCTACTTTTCCATTTTAGGGGTTTTTTTTCTACATATGTTTGATTGTATAAATATATACACAGATATGTAAAATGAAACATACGCAAATGAAACTCCACATAGTGAATCCATACTTGTATTTTATAAATGTTCTATTTTGGAATACTTCTTCAACAGAGCTGCTTTAGAGAATTGGCCTTGTATTGGATGAACTGAATTTAGAAGATAAATTCTATTACTTGTCTATTTCACAGATGAAAATTCCTAGGAAAGTACTTAAAAATCCCCCTTTTTAGGCAGAAACAACTTATAAAATATGCCCCTTTGGGACAAACAGTTCCTTAAGGACAATATCATATAAACTTAGAGTAATTTTGCACTGAGGCTTGATGTAACATTTTCATGTGATATTTCAATTTGGACCAGTCTGTTTATAGTCTTACTGGCAAATGTAGAGACAGACACCCTGAAGTGGAAATATAAAATCAGACTGTTGCTCTGTGAGCCAGTTTTCATTGAAATATAAGCTGTACATGCAACATACTCATTGACATGGTAGCAGGCTGGTGCAGTGCCCAGGTAATACTGAATTGAGTGTATTCACCAGGCAGGGTACAGCAACAGGCAGGTACAGCCAGCACACATTTTAGGTGCTTCTTGCTAAGTCTACCTTGTAACACTGAGCCTAACAAAGTCAACCAGGTCTGTGTTAGCTCAGCTGCTCTTGCACTGCACTCTGCTATGCACTGTAAGCATGGATGATGGTTTTTTCCCAAAAACTAGAATTATGTGTTTTTAAAATAAAGGGCAATGTACTTTCACATTCCTGGGGTTTTTACACTATCTTGCATTTATGTTTATGTTCCAGCTTTATATCCTAGCATAAAACCTGTTTGTGTTATGAAACTTTTTTACACACCAAATTTCTTTTTTATACATCATTGTTGATGCTACTCTAATAGGAAAAGGTTTATTTTTTAAGCTCTTTTAAATGTTACAATGTGAAACTGGTTCAGGTATTCTATTCTTAATATGCTCTTAGTTCAGCTATGCATGCAATATTTCTGTAATTGAATCTCCTGTACTGATCGGGCAGTAGCAAACCACAAATACTATGTAAAGTGTAAGACAAGAATAATATCTCAAACAAATTGTCTGGAGAAATGTGAAAAAAAAAAGAGGACTGAAATATTAAGAGGAAAATCAATATATCTTCAACACCAAAAGCCAATTATTTGAAGATGGTGGTAGTTTATGTGGGTAATCCTTTATCTCTACTGTTCTCTAATGCTACAACAGTTTTCATGACACAAAACAATTAAACCCAGGGAGGAGCATAAACTCTTATTCTTTTTGCCTCATATTTCACAAGTACTGTCACTCAGAACACAATCATATATATCCCTCTTCTAGGGATAACAAATCTATGCCCAAATATAAAGACCCCAATATTTGCTATCTCCTTAGTTCTCAAGGTTATATAATCATGATCATCTCACTTTTCAACACAATAAATACCTGACTTGCATGTGGCACAAAGTATCTTACAACCAAAGGATGTTTTAATGGGAATTTTTTCATGCTAAAGTTTCTGAGAGCCTAATCCATGGTTATTGTATACTATATTGTCAGGTTAAGAGTTCCTGTATGTTCCCTCTATTGTCTATTTAGTTTTTTAGTTTGTCTATGTCATTAGGAACTAAAGCTACTGCTGTAGCTTAATTTGAGTACAAGCCCCTGTGCTGATACAGTCTTTGGAAGTCAAACTTTGTCTCAGGAGAAATTTTACAGCTGAGTTGCTTGCAAAGCTCTACTTTACTTCTGATGAAGAAGCATGGTACATGCATAGCAAAACTTGGAATGACTGAAAGAAAAAAGGATAATCTTGTAACGCTGATAATTTAATTAATAAAATGAAAACTTCCAGACCATAAACTACTGTTGCCACAAAAGGGCAAGATATTCTAGTTATTTGGAAGCTCCTGAACAATCAGATAATTACTAATTCAAATCTAGCAAAAAGAAAAAGCGTAGCACACTCTTCATGTATATTCCCATCAGAAAGGAACTAAAATTCAGACAATGAGCTTAGTGCTGTTTTTTTAGCATTATTTTGAATACTCCTAAGGAGTAGATAGTTACATATATGACTTGTCAAATTCTCTATAAAAGCTTTTCAAAACTTAAAGAAAAAAGAGCCATCCCTTTTTCTCAGAATAAAGATAGCTGGAAAGTAGAATTTTTAGATAAAAATACCTCAAAAGACTGGCAGATTTCTTGACCAAGATGTAAATCTATACAGCTGTTTCATCTTTAAATACTTGGCAGCATGCAGTGGTGCTCTATACTTCTTATGCACCAATAAAAGCACTGGAGTGTGAATAAAAACACCAATAAACTTTGTACTTAATCCTTTCTCAAAGTGGACTGTACCTACTTTTACAGCTCAACTAGTGAATTCCATATATTCATCTTTGGTATTTTCAATGCTATTGATTTACAAGGAACATCAATTTCTTGAGAAAAACTCTCTGTGACTATCTAACTCTAGCTGACTGTGAACTATTAAAATGTGCTTATCAGAGTTTTATGGGGAATAGCTCTGGAGGTTAACTTCATGTAATGCTCTGATAAGTCCTGAAATTTGGCTTTTCTTTCAACCAAGAATTAAGTAAGCTGGGATTAAAAAACAGGATTTACACAGTTCTACGCCCAAGTCTGATTCATCATTGACCTTACATATAAATGAGCAGCAGAGGGTGAGTAAACAGTATATACACCACTCTCTTTGCTTGCTTGTGCAGCAAACATTTCAAATGGTAATGTCTTAGTGCAAGGTATTATTGCTTGTTTGCTGAAAGAAAAGAAGATTCTATAAAAGAAGGTGAAAGGAAAAGGCAATTGGCTCATGATGCAGTATTTTCCCTTAGTCCACAGGAGAGATGCTAAAGGGTGTCAGCCTTCCCAGTGCTCAAGGCATTCCAGCAGAGATCATGGCACACAGACCTGGAAGAACCTGTGCTTATAATCCGTATTCCTTCAATCACAGTGAGGTGGCTGACTGTTTTATGTACCATAAACTGTGACACAATTTCCTGCCTTTTCTTCCCAGTGTGATAAAAGGTTTTTCATAATGCACCACATAGAGTTGGTGCAGTCTCTACCACTGTGTTCTGTATTTTGCATCCTGGAATGGTCTCTGGGAAATGGAAGCAAAGCAAACAAACAAACAAAACCACTCTTTATCAAACAAAACCACTCTTTATCTTCTGCTTTTCTTCCTTTAATAGAACATAAATGCCACCTTTTATTCAAGCAAAAAAACCAGCACTGTCACTAAAGGATGCTGTCTGTCGTAAAGCTCATGGTGTTTGGAGCTGAGCAAAAGGACAATTAAACCTAATAAAGTAGTAAAGGAAACCATGGGGAAATTTAACATAAAAGTAAAAGGCGATTCAGAATCCTGAATATCAGATTTGTAATGTAGTTCTCTCTCTTCAGGGGAACAAAGTTAGTTATATAAAAAATTCTCACAATATTCTTAAGTTCCTCTCTGTTAAGATACATGAATTTCAAGTATTTCACTCAGTACAGAAATATCTGAGGCTATCAGAAGTCTCTAAAACTGTGCTTAGCTTTGGCAGCATAATTTCAGAGTTATCATCTATTAATGGACACAAAAATAGTCAACAAAAATTTATTATTGATTCCATGATCAGTGCAGCCTCCTCTAACAAAAACCCACAACTTCAGCAAAGATGGTCCTTGCTTGAAATCCCTACATGAATCTGTTCTCAGGAGTGCCAGGTACTGTATTTGTCATGAAGAATAAAATAGCAACATACAGTGTTCTTGTTGAAATAACCTGTGGATATGATACTAGAAATATACAAGTAAGGTGAAGCTGCAGACAGAGTTACAGTAAATCAATTAAGCTTTAAAAAGTAAAGAAAAACGTCTAAATTTGCAAGATGTGTCTCAGATAGCAACTACTTAGTGGCAGATTGCACCTCAAAGCTCCAAGTTCATGAAGATAAATAAGCAAAAAGAAAGTGCTGTACCAACAGATTCAATTGCTTTGACTAACCAAAAATGCCTAGAGCTGTTTGGGCCAGCCTGGGCAATACTCTTAGACCTTGTCTGCAACACACTAGAAGGACATAGGCCAATCTTGTATCTTATCTGCCACCTATGTGTGGTGTCCAATATGCCTTAAGTTATGTCAAATAACACCAGATTCCTCTGTGTGGTCAATTGACACCTTCATTGTTCAGAATACAATTTAATATGTGCAGTTTCAGATTGCATTTCTTAGTCTCTATACAATACCATAGAAATCTTGAATTTACTTCTTCTTGACTGGTTCTAAATTCTTCACCCCAGCCTCTCTTCCTTCCAACTAGTACTACATTAAATATTAAATAATAAAGGAACAGAAGCATGAAAAATGAACAAACCACTCAAGAAAAAACATTAATTACATAGGTCAGACCAAAGTTCATGTAGCATGTTACATGAACCAAAGTTTGTTATCATTCATCTGATAATGGTTTATAGATGAAGTTTAGGAAAAAAATTGAAAGTGTGATAGTTTTTTTCAGGCTATCTTTAAACAATCTGCACTACAGGGACTTCCTGAAGCATAGGTGATATCTTTGTGTTGATACATTTGTCTTCCACAGCTATCAGAGGTCAACCAATCACTTATTCCAAGTGAGTGTCTTGATTGTTTGCAAGGAGTTTATTGACGAGAAAGTAAAAGTTGCTGTTGTGGTTGAGAAAGAAGTAATTGGGCAGTGCATGTGATTTAATCAGTTTCTGAATAGTTCCTTTAAAGAAAAAAATGAATGTATTTTCCTGTTTCTGATCATAAAGAGCTCATACAATGTGACTTGGAACAGGCAATTTCAAATGTCAAGATGCAAGGGTAGCAGAATGTGCTTTATATTGGTTTCACAATCAAAAGCAGGATGAGTTGCATTGTATCAAAAGGAACACCAATGTCAGCAAGAAGGATGACCATATTTTTTCAAGTGTGGCCCAGCAGAGAGAAAACTCCAAAAAATAATTTGAAGGTGTTATAAAAAGTAGTTGAAAGACAAATTTGTAGTGAGATGTCTTTTATTCATTGTGTCAGAGCAAAGTTGCCTGTTTATTAAGGAAAGATATGTCAAAGGAGGATGTAAATCCAGGACCAATTCTGCCTCACAGAATACATCAATATCTTGAAACTCATACAGAGTGATAACATGTGATAAACTCTTTGTTTTACATATGATCTACAGAATCCTCTAGTAAAATCACTCCTTTTATTTCATATATTATGTGGTTTACTAATTACACACATTTTTGACATTGAGAATCTTAAATCCTTAAGAAAACATATTATAAAAAGATCATGACTTCCATGTACGTCAGTGAATAAATTTGATAGTTCTTTTTAATTGAATCCCCTTGTTCATGCATGAAATCTCACTTTTCCTCTTCTTTCCCCAAGAAGAAGCCTAATGCGTAGCTTTTACCAATGTAGCTGTTGTTAAAGCTGAAAGGAAGAATAAGAGGAAGAAAGTACACTGTGCCTTTCCATAATCATTGTTTCTTCCATATGGCTTACAGCCCTATCTCAGGCACATACACATTGAATTGACCTCTGGATGGTCTAAGATTAAACTGTTATAGGAAAAAAAAAAGTAACAAGGGGCAGGTTAAAGCTAAGTGGGCTCCAGGCAGGGACATAGAGAGCCTGGCTGCACATGCAATCTAAATAAGCTGGCAGAATAAACCTTCTATGGAGAGAACTGGTGGCACCCTTCCCTCCTCTTGCAGCCAGCCACATAAACTTCCCATCACTCCTGCAGATGCCGCGCTCATAAGCAAAGGAGCTCTTGAAATGTTTCAGGCTTTTTACTGACAGAAATTTCTTAGAATATTTATCCAGAGAATATACACTGGGTTTTAAATGCTCTCCTGGAAAAGAGAACAAAAACATCTTGGGGTTCGCTCCAGACCTTGCCAGCTTGCTTCCACTGATGAGTAAGACAGGACAAGTCCTTGAAAGCCTCACCAAAGAACAATGATTACATTTCAGGACTTCTGTGCTTGAAATATTTGTCTTAGAAAGAAAATGAACATGTTTTTACTGTTGGATTTTAGTTTCTAAAAATTTGTGTCCTAGCATGCTTTAGAGAACACAGAATGGTGTCTGAGCATCTAGATGCCCTTCAGAGTTATAGCTTAAGACAAATAAGAGACTATTCTTGTGGTCTGGGTTTTTATTTTTTCTTTAAAATTTTGATTGTTTCAATGTCTGAATTATATCTTTACTTATATCTTCATTTTGAATATTTTCATCTTTTGACTTATTTTCTTCTCCTAGATTCCTACTCTCCTTTTTATTCTCTCTGTACTCTTTTTCTACTCTTATGGATGCTCAAAAGCAATACTAATTGAAACTGGTAAAGAAAAACAGAAAAAGTATACTCTGGTTTCAAAAATAATTATCTTAATGTTTTATTTTTGGTAACTTTTATTCCTGGATTACAATGCACCTAATTTTTGTAGCAAGCTACAGTCACTGTTCCATTTATTTTCCATCTCGTATGGTGTGGATTTTTGTTGTGCCAGAATGTCTTTGGAAATAGATAAAGTTCTTAAGACTTTATCTTTCAAAACCCTGAAAGTATACAGGCATAATCTGAATTTATGACCCCTGCATGAAATATTATCCTGTAGACTATAGTGGTTCAGGATCATCTTCCCCTTCCTTTATGAGAACAGCAATTTCTGGGAGATGGGACAGAGAGTAAAAGGAAATGTTGAGCCAACACTCTCTGAAACAGAGTGGATGTTGGATCTGTGAATGAAATGATGGTGCCATGGAAAAGAATGGCAAAACTCTCTCTGATTTCGGCAGAGTGGAATTTTGCCACCATTTTAATAAGACAAGTAAATAGAACTATGTGAAACATATCTTTTTTTTAACAAATGCAGGCTTCAGACTCAGTTTTACATATCAATATTTAACCTATCCTTGTTTTATCATCTTAGAATATGTTTCACTGATGGCAGTACTAAAAAGGAACCTAAAATATTGTGTGGAGCATAAGATGTGAAAGAAAAGTAATATTTGAATTTGAAAAAACCCTAATTTTTAACAAAGTTCTGTTCCCACCTTTTTTTCTTATATCTCTGATGATGATGACATCAAAGTGTTTATTTTGTGATAGCTTTCTAAGTGGCCATAAACAGGCAAGAATGACAGTGAGTTTAAGGAATACTCTCCCATGCCACTTGATTTTCATATTACAGCAGCAAAGGGATGCTACCAACTCACACAAGACATTTTTCCTTTGTTCATTTTTTTAACAAACTTGCACAGTGTTGTCAGCCTTTGTGCTATTGTTATAAATTTTTTTAGCAGCTAATGTTTTACATAAGTATTTACCTCTTGAAAGTGATGATTGTGTAAATAATTTCAGATTTTATTAAAAAGCATGTCTTATGGTGTTATCTTGACAGCTCTGAAGACCTAAGTAGCCCCCACCTTACAAGGAAGCATTAGAGCGTTTTGCTACCTTTCAAACATGGTTTTTAGGTATTTGGGATCAGAAATGATGAACCTTTGGGCAGTCTTCCCCTATATCATAAACCTTCCCTGGTTGCAGTTAGACTCTGACTTAATTCTTCATTCCTGTATGCCTTTTGTTCTCAGCTTATTTTTTTATTTATTTTTCTTTTTTCTCCCTACAATATTTTCCTTCAGTATGAGTCCAAACATTTGATGAGGTGTCAGTATCTACTTCCACAGAATTATTCATCTTCCATTCATACTGGTGTTGGTAAGATGTGGATCATGTCACATGAGATGACCCTTCAGAGAGAATGGAAACATCCAAACTCCTCATCTCTCTCTGTCTTGTCAGCATTTTGGTACTCCAGCCACATTGCTCAAAGGAGATATTTTTTCTAATTTTCAGGATGTCCTGTACTTCAAACATTATTAGAACTTCCCTAACCAATAAGTTAATAATCTTTTTTCTGTTCTTTTAAATTAATGATCACAGACTTTATTCCCTACAGAAACACAGTTAAAATAGCAAATATAGATTAATAGGTAAGCCGTTAAAATTTAGGGTTTAAAAAAGTTAATAATGTCATCTAAAAATTTTAAAAAATCTGTTGTACTATATTTCAGTTGTCTGTGTGTATAAATCAACAAAAAGGAAAAAGCAATTCAATAGGAGGGAATTTGCAATACACGGTATTACACCAGAATCATCTTACTGTAGATTTTATTGGCAATAAAAAGGAAATAAAACTCAATAAAAAGGAAAATCTGTTAAAAAAATAAAACCTTATGGGTTTTTTCTGTGTGCTATCTTATGCACAGCATAAGAATTTTCATTTCTAGACAATTAGAATGAGTAAAGAAAACTTCATTTTCTTATGGGTCAACAGTTTTTTTGTCATTATGTTGTTCTGGTTTTATATAATATCTCCTAGCCATTTTACGAGGTGGAATATTAGACTATTATGTAGAAAGGGCTTCTGTTTTGTAAATACACTTAAGCAAACAAAGGAGCAAACTCTCATTCCTATTATAACTGCATGCATACATACATACATGCATACATACATACATAAATACATATATACATACATGTATGCGCATATATATATATATACACACACAAATGAGTATAAACACTGATGGTTTTTTTTTTTTTTCAATGGCATTTCAAGGCATTGTTCTGAGAAGACTGTTTTCTTTACCCTTGACTTGTGTTAAATATTCCACTCAGGTTATGGAAGATGGTTGTCTGATTGCTTGCCCTATTTTTCTTTGCCAGAACAGATAGACTATGCTTATCTATTAAAAGCACTCCTGAGCTACATTAAGCTTGGATACCTGTGGAGCTTGTCAGCACAGGTTCTCACACAGGTCACTGGTTGCTGGGGCAGCCTCAAGAACAGAATAACAAGCACTATTTGATATGGGAAACACACATCTGTGTCTTTTTCTTATCAGCATACTGATGAGAAATCCTTTGGATAATGAAATAGAAAAGCTCTCTAGGTAATTTTGGTGCTTTTTTCTTTCATTTTTCTAACTCTTGTTGTCTCTGGTGCAACTATTTTTAATTCTTGAATCACAGAAAGATTTAACACCTTTTTAGTGGTTGGGATACCTATGCATCACTTGCAGTTCTTGGAGAGATATCTCGGTTCAAAAAAGAGCTCACAAACTCAGATAAGTAGTTGACCACCTGAAAAAACAGGAGTGGAAATAAGATCCATCAGAGATGATCTGGCATAAAATGATACTATGACTATGATTTTAGGGACTGTATTCAGTTTTGCATAGATGTCCACCAGCTTGGGACATCTAAGGAAGCTGTTTATATATATATATTTATTTAATCCTGAGTTGGGCACCGTAGGAGACCTGCAGTTTTCTAGAGATGGAAACTAGTTGGGACAACTGTCAACACATGAAACTGCACAAGACGCTTATATTTATGAAAATAACTTGCACTCCAGTATGGTTTGATTTTTCTTATTGTGTTGCTATTTAACGTCTTAACCCTGGGCTCAATTCAGGTGCCCACACAGAGGTGATAGTTAAAGATGTGATTCACAGCAATAGCCTGCCCAGCTTTAGATGATCCTCTCATAGGTAGGTTCTCATGCAGATCCTGTGTCAGAGCTGATAAACCTGTGTCACCTTCCCTGGAGCACCTCAGGTTTTACCAGATACTCACGTATGGACAGCTGCTT
Source organism: Zonotrichia albicollis (assembly GCF_047830755.1). Classification (NCBI taxonomy): domain Eukaryota; kingdom Metazoa; phylum Chordata; class Aves; order Passeriformes; family Passerellidae; genus Zonotrichia; species Zonotrichia albicollis. Next base: position 87,439,190 of record NC_133820.1, on the reverse strand, counting down.
CAAATCTTGGTGTGCTCCTATCAGATTCCTTTTTAACTAATGCTTTCATTACTCTTTTGTACAAAAAAAATCTACCAGGACAGCCAGAACTGCTGTATTATCATGTAAAGACCAATGTACATGATGTTTCTATTTTCAGGATATATGGAATACCATAATGTTTTCATTTCATATATGCCTGCTGTTTTAAAATTTTGACTTTTTAAAGAAAAAAAAAGCTATAAATTCACCCATTAATGTATTTTCCAGCACTTTCCTTTTAACATAGACACTTTCCTTTTAACATAGACTTCCACACTGTTCAAATTTCAGAGCGTACCAGAATTTACTGTAGATAAATATTTATCTGTATAGTTGTAAACCATAGTAGATGTGCTATCAGTTTATGCTGCAAAACCCTGGTCTTACATAATTGCCTAAAACAAATCCACTAACTTGCCAAAATACGTCATGCAATGCCTGGTTATTGTCTAAATGACATTCCTTCCTTTCATGTGTCTGTTTGATTCATCAAAAAATCTTAAGGAAACATTGCACAAACTAGATTTCCATTAAGCAGAGAAAAAGAAAATTATCCTAAGTAGAAGCAAGCAAAATTTCATTATCATAATTTTGTATTTTTTATTTATTTTGTATAACTTTTTTTTATTTTAAAGAACTATCCAGTTTCACTCTTTTCATCTCTCCCTTGCAAACTGAGCATTGCTGAAACTCCAGCATGACTTCTAAATTTTGAGCATAAATATATACACTGTATGGTTATACCATATAATTGTTTTGGAATTAAGTTTTTTCTGTCTTGTTTTAGTCACTAAATTAGAGCTAGACAGCTTTTGACCTTAGATCTATCTTCATGCAAGATTCCTTGTGAGATGAAGAGGTGACTGACATTACCTAGCTTTCAGACTGCAGTTTTCAAGATGCAGCTGTGCTTCGGAATCTGGATAGGTTCTGTCTGTCCCACTAATTAGGATAGGGACCAGACATGAGTCCTTAAGCTTGGAGTCAAGCACTACAGGCTTGACACATCTACACTACTAACTTCTACCTAAACTACTTAGACCCACTGTCTTCTACAACATTTTTTTCTGAGATCTAGGTCAGAAACTAAATCTAGGTCCAAACTAAATATAGAGGTAGCTATCAGTTAAGAAGCAAGTTCAATTGAGCATCCAATCATCCAGTACTCAATTTCACTCCCTGGGTCTCTTTTGCCTAGCAGGGTAAGTGAATGCATCCATGAGGAAACTGAAAGAACCATACATTTGTGTCAATGCTTTAAGTGAAAAAAAAAACAAAACAAAACCCCCAAAAAAGTTCTTTACATATAGTTCCCCTATTCAGGAATAGATGATTTTTGAACTTTTTGTGGAAGTGATGACTTCGGGAATGTCTTGGTTTCTTTCCTAATCCCAACTTGTGTGAAGATAATTTTTAAAATTTCAGCTTCACAAGAGTACCTCGCTATTAAGCAAATATCATGTGCAGGACATGGTATTTGGAAATGCTAAGGAAGAACTCTATCACGCTAACATTTACAATCAACTTTTTAATAAACTAATTTAGAATTGACAAATAGCTAGTAAGTAGTAGGAAAAAAGCTTCAGGGTGAGAGTAATGTGTAGAATGACACAGAGAGAACACAAGTGCTAGTGGGACAGTTCTACCTTCTCCTGGACTAAAGAATCTTGCTGTACTGCATAAAGTTGTTGCTGTATCCTCCTTCTTCTCTACAGTTTTTCCTCCTAGCTGGCAGACTCATAGGTCAGCAGGAGTTTGGTCACTTTCCAAACAGTCTGTGAGGCAGCTTCTGTGGAGCAGGGTTTACTGTGGCGAATTAAGGACATCTGATGCTTTTCTTATACATTAATACTATACATCAACTAATATAAGTTAAAAAAAAAATTAAAATATGCTTAAGAAAGCAAGTTTCATAATCTTACTTCGGATAGGAAATTTCAAAATTCAGGTCATCAGGTCACTATAGGCTTTTCAAGTCATGGGATCTTTAAATTCCACTTTTCACACAGTAATTGGATTTTGGCAACAGTCTCTTGCTGTGTCTTTTCTTTTTCTCTTTTGTGCTGTAGTTATTTTTTTTAACTTTTCCTTCCATGCCCACACCTAAATGATCAGTCCAGAAAGTAGGATTTGTGAGACCCAAGCTTATTTGGATAGGCAAAGGAGTGTATATAAATATACACTCCTTTATATATATATATATATAAAATGTGGAAGCTTATAGGGTAGTTACATGACAATAATGTTTTTTCCAAAAAGCATCTTCATTAATTGACACATTTAACTCTGGGTAAATATAGCTACTCTGAGAATGTACAGATATAAGGATCAGCACCCCAATTCACCATTCTCCCCCAAGACATGCATCTTCAGCAAAGTAGAGGCAAAACCCTACCAAACCAAGGCAGAGGGAACAATTGCTCTAGGAATACCCCCAGAAGCAAGTTACTCTAGTAATGGGCATATGGCAAACAGGCTCTGTACCTTAGCAATTCAAGAAACACAATTGAAGAAACTGTTGGGATAGTGGAGAGACATACATTAAGAAATTTCTAACATTATTTTTGAGAGCCTTAATTCTATGTGAGTGGATTTGATCTGAAACATTATGCAAATATGTATATGACCCTATTAACGAAGTTAATATCTTTAGTAATAAGTTTGGTTTTTTTCTCCTGAAGTATATGTTCTTGATTCTTTGGGACTTGTATTTTATAAAGATCAGGTCAGTTTCTGCTATTCTGTTATCAGAAAAGTGTTCACCTTCTATGATACTATTCAAAAGTGCTTCACACTCAGCTAGAACAGTCTACATATTGAATTGGAGGTGATGAATAATTCATATAATCTGATTTACCTTTTTTTCCTTGACATTAGATGATAATTTAGCATAGGGTGCAATCAATGATTTCTAAGATACTGACATTCAAGGTTGTGCTTGGTAACACCTAGAAAATGTACAAAAAACTTGCTTTCACAATTAATTTAACACAGTATCTGCTCTTTGTCACTATTATGATATACAAAATTGTATTGCATGTGTTTATGGCTTCCCTAGACATTTAGAATGCCCTCACTAATGCTGGCATGGAAATATAAGATGAAAGATTTCTTAATATCCCATCATCAGGTTTTGACAACCTTGATATTTCTACATTGGCTTTGGGAAGAATTCCAGACCTGTAATTCACTTTATGTCTGTGTACACTGGTTTTTCCTTTTCACATAATGATTTTTGATATTGTGTAATTTCACAATCTAAAACCAAGACCCAAGACTGAACTGAGGAGATCTATTATGAAATACTAATATTAATGTTATTAAGGATGATTGATCTTTGCCACTGCTTAAAAATGTGTGAAGATTTCAATCTTTTTTCTAGATTCTGCCTTGGATTTTATACCCAACTTTGGGAGAGCAGCTTGAGGTCAATCTTTCCATATTGGATCTGTAGGTATGTGTCTATTGTGCTTATTTCTCTTGAGTTTATAAAATGCTTATAATTCCTTGCACCCCAGAAGGCAAGAGACCTTGAATGTTTAACATTTGTGGATGATAGACTGAACTGGGTAATCAGAAAGTATGATGGCTTATGATGGTATCCCTTCTTTCCCTGGAAAGGCAGAAAAGCCTGAGGCAGGGACAAAACCTGATGCAAGTTTGTGTAGGCTGCTGTGAGATCACATTCCCATCTGCAGGTTGGCTGTCCCTGCTGCCAGGGCACACTAAGTGCATTTCTGTGAGTAGCTTGGGTGGTAACTCCTTTGTATGGCCCAGTGCTTTTATGACACCAAATATATGCCAGCCAAGCTGTGTGGCCACTTTTGCCAAATATGAAATGACAAATTTTTTCCTTTTCTTTTTGTTGCTGCTATTTTGTTTTATTTTTGGGGTTTTGGTGTTGCTGTTGGGGTGAGGGGGAGAGTGTTTTGTTTTTCTGAATACTTAGCACAGACTTTGCAGTAGATACTTGGAAATAACAGATTAAAGTTCCTGCAGAATACTTATCGTCAGCAAGTTCCGACAACCTTGAGATTCAATGACAGCTTTACTCCCACAGTTTTAAACCCCTTGCAGTTATCTGATTTCCATGTTGCTGTTAATGAATCCCACTGGCAGAGCTAAGAATTGTGCCCTAAAATACACTTCATTATCATTCCCTGAAGCTTTCTGCTATGGGAGGTGGCAGTGGACAGTAAATTTGAAGTACAATGCCTGTTGTGTTGCATAGGTCAGAAAACCACATTGGTTTAGGGAGTGTTACTAATGCTCATTTTTATCTTTCTGAAGACTCATTTATCTTCCAGGAGTCAACAAGTTTCTGAGCTACAATCAACCCATTAGTGATTGTCATCAGAATGCTGCTGAGCTAGCACAGGTTGGATAACTTTTTGTTTTACAAAATATGATGAATGAAATGTACTTCATGACAGTAAGTCTAATGATTTAGAGCTGGAACTGCTCTGGAGGTTCCCAAAATAATGTCTTTGTAAATTGACCTACACTATTATAAACCATGAAATCCCAAAATTTATTTTGTGAAAAATCCTGCAGTCTTTATTCTACTCTTAAGCAAAATAGTGAAATATTACACTTCTTACTTCTCGGGTAAGAACAAGTAAGAAGCTAATTAGAATAAAATAATTTGGCCCAAGATCAAATTAGAATAAAATAATCTAGACCAAGAATCTTGGGTTAATTAGAATAAAATAATTTATATTAGAACAGATTCCAAGAAGAAAACAGTTTAAAAATATTGTTGCAGTTTAGATAATAAATGAAATTATGTTATCTTAGGAATCATAGCTTCTAGCACTAAGGTTGATATAGAACCAGCTTCATTCAACACTTTCTTTTCTGAAGAAAATCTAAACATAAATGTCGACATAAAAAGAGGTTAGGTCAGATTTTACATTATTCATTAATGTTTTCTTTTCCTTAATTTTGAGAATGCCTTTATCCTATATTACCATTTGGAGTAATAATATATTTTAAATGTTGCATGATTTTTAAAAAATCAAACAAACATGAGGCTGGGTGGGAAAATTAACATTGAAAGATGCATATTTTGATTTTTTTGGGGGGGGTTGAAGATATTTGTATCCTAATATAAGAGGAAAATTATTTTTGCACTATAAACCTCTGTTTTGAGAAATATTGCTTGTGGTTAGACCTAAGACAGTAATTTTCAGTACTCAAAGTACTTATCTCCTTAATTTCCTGTATTTATAAAGCTCATAACATGCCTAATTTATGACTTTATTTGCTTTAGCCTTCTCGCTCTTTTCTGAGTAGAGATACAGGCATTTTGAGTGATTTACAACTTATTTGGATTATTTCTCTCTATTGGCTGCAGAATGAAATATTATTACATCAAGTGAAAAGCTTAGTGCTTATATGCACTTTGCAGCTACATTAATACAGAGAACTACTTGTGGTGTAGTCAAATACATCTTTAGGTTGATGTAGCTACAAACAAATACAATTTAGATGTTTCAAAAGACTGGACATCTGGATGAGAACTAGAATAATTTAGTTTATCTAGACTAACAAACCCTCCATGAGATATATTTGCTGTTTATAGATGTTTTGGAATTCAAACAAAGCAAAAACTTCAGAGAAGATTTACTTTAGTTGAAGAACACAAGGAAAACTGGACTGTGCATAAAATATATTCAAAGAGAAAATCAGAAAAAATTAAATTAATTTAATTTTTAATTAAAATTAAATTAATTTAATTAAAAATTAAAACAGAAAAAATTAAAAAATATTTTTAACCACTAGAGTACTGTGATTGTCTTACAACTTTTCCATAAACCTTCTATTTTCTTTCAGATGAGAAATACAGACTTATTCACAAAGTATATAATTAGGCCCCTCCTAAATTGCAGGTCAGAAATTCAGTCAGAGATAAACTTTTAAATCAGTGAGGTTTTGATCACATCATCGTATTTACTTCAATAGGATTTGGAGTGTCAACCCAAAAGACACTGCAGACAGTAGTAAGAGATGGGCTGCACAGAGAATTTCTCCTTTCTAACCTGCCTGCTTCCTGTATTTCAGCTGAAAGTTAAACAGAGTCACTAAAGTAGCTCAGTGGGTATCATGAAGAATATATCACATGCTGGTGAGCATCATATATTCCAGAGCCTAATGGAAGGTATAAGAGAGGTGAAAATGTATTATAGATAAGGAAGTCTGATCAAAATAGAAGCTATGGGTTCATTTTTGTGAGGCATTCTCTGTGCCTACTGCAGAGAATATTTTGAGTTATTCTCTGCATTTAAAATTACAAAATGCTTTTACTGTTTTTTTCCCCATTCACCAGTGGTCTCAAAAAGCATTCTGTGTACCTACTCAGGAGGCTATTCTTGCTGTCCTGGCAACTTCTCAGTATAGCAGTTCTTTTTCCCAGTGGATGGGATAAAAAAGATGTAGGCACAAATGCAGCAAGACTTCTTGAAGGCATGTCTCATAACAGTATAGATTGACAGTGAGAATGGCAAATGACTGAAAAGAATTCCCTAGTTGATTAGAAGCCTTCCTAAGCAACCTGCTCTATCTGAATACAGCTTGTGAATGAAGTCTGCCTAAAATTAATTCTGATGTAACAACAGGAGAAGTGAATTGTAGAAATCTCAGGCTTTTCTCTAAGGAGAATGTGTCACCTGCACCATGACATTTAAGCTAAATATAGAGGCTGTCACTTTAAATGTCTCAGTTGATCTCAACTACTGATATAAAGCATAGAAGACAGAGCAGGTCTTTAAGATACTTAGGAGTCAAAAGGTAAAAGGTTTTATGGGCAAAATACCAGACCTTGAACTGTGCTTAGAAAAAAAAATCAGAAGACATGGAAAATGTTACCGGACTGGTGCAGTAGTTCTCTGCACATAAAACACTACCAGTAGCAGAACAGGCATGTTCTTTCATAGATGCACTTTCTGAGTGGTTTGCAGATGCAGATTTCACTTCAGTTGTATACATCTGTAAGTGGTCCACTGGTGACTCTGACAGCATCAGTAAATAGAAAATCTCCAACACATACTTGCATCAAGACTATAAGTATTCTGATAGAATGTGATGCAAAGATAGGAGGTACTTCAAGTCATAAGGCAAACTGAGAAGAATTATTATTTCATATTCTTTTGTCATTAGATATATGACTTCTCTTTTTTTCTGGGACAGGACCAAGGTATTTTTATTACATCTATATAAATCTCATGTCTGTTTCACTTGTATTACTGCAGACATGTTATCATGCTGTAATAAGGAACCAGATGCATAAAAAACTCTGATGTCCAAATATTTAGATAACAGTGTATTCGTTCACCCCTCTAAAAATCCATGACAAATTTCACACAAAAAAAACCCAAAACACTTCAAATCCCATAGAACTATTTATTTAAGAAACCAAAGAGAACAAAAATATATAACTTGTACTTCAGAACCATTTATGTCTTAAATATCCTTATAATTACTGCTGATTAGCTGTAGAAATACCATGTTTAATTGTTTCAAATATCCACTTAACTGCTTAGTGTATATTTATCTGTTACAATTACTTTTTTCTAGAAACACATTTTGACAAAATGCTTAAATCTTAGAAAAAGGCCCTAAATAAAACTAGCTCTTATTTTGGTGATCAGATGCTGGTATCAGCTAGTGCACTACAAAGAAGGATCTTAGAGTTTTGGGATATCCTTCAAGTGCTTACCTTAAAAATTAAACTTTTTCTTCTAGAATTCCTTAGCATGATAAATAGTGCTCATTTTCCCACATATCACATTCTTCGTTAGTATGCGCTTAAAAAACCTGCTTGTGAGTGAACATCCTAATTTTTCAGGTGAGAAAATTAAAGCACAGAAAAAACCCATCAAATGTCCCATTTCATTGGCAGAAAAAGTAAAATAAAAATTCTCACATATATCTAGAGTTCTGTTTTCTTAGCCCAAATCAAAACCAATATTTTTCTTATTTGCAAGTACCTCAGTGACTAATAAATGATAACCAAAATGAATAAGCAGATTTTTTTCAAACTTCAGTACATTGAAGTAGCAATTTTAAAAGAAATTAATGTGTAAGAATTATTTTAATTTTTTTTAAATTTCCTAATCTCTTAATGATTGTGTTCATGTTGTTGATTATCTCTGCTCATTTTACTGAAGTGACAAGAGGTCAGTGTAATGTTTCTTTCCTCAAAAAATAATGTTGTCTCCATAGAGTAATTCATGTTAATTCATGGTCATATGGCCTTTCAATCCATTAATTAAATTAATGAGACTTCACTCCTGTTACCGATGCACCCTTAATTAAAAAACCTGAGAATGAGAAACACAAAAAAGTAACATATGGCATTATCAGTGTTGTGCCCAAGAGAGCGATTTAATAACAGCTCACGATAATTTATTGTTAATAAAACCTAGTCATTCTCTCAAAATGCATATGATAATGTGGAAAATCTGTGAATATTCCGACTTATAGAATCTATTCACTTTTCTCTGCATCAGTCTTGGTGACTAATGCTTCATATTTCCAGTAGTAGCAAGGTGGAATATTCAACTGCGAATCTGAATTTGATTGTATCAGAGCATATTTGATGAGAAGTTGTAACTGCTCTTCTGCTGATGAGATTTTTGGGTAGCTAAAACTCTGTGTCAGAGGAGTTTAGCATGTTTTCTTGACAGACCTGCCTGGAGTCTATTGAACAAAATATTTGCTCAGCATATGATTTACTTTGTTTTTTACTGGATCATTTTCCAAGGCTGTTGATGGAGCCTAGATGAAACAGTAAATCTTAGAAACTGAAGGAAAGGGCTAAAACTAAAAAAAACAGACAATTTTCATTGCCATGCAAACAATAAGGAAGTCAATGTGTTTGGAATAAAAAAAAAATAGTGCGTGGAGACTCCAATAAAGTGAAATTACTCACTTCTCCTAAGTTAATGGCTTAATACACCCCAGTTTTTGTAGTCTTAAGAGGAATTAATTAGGGTTCTGCACAAGCTCTACTTTCTGATATGCACGTCACCATCCCGAATAACTCCTGCTGGGAATCTACCAGGCAGCTGGCATTGAAGCCCTGCCTGAGGGACCCTTCAAGGTGCCTTGAGCACAGCAGCAGGGAAAAGTCAGAAGAGAAGCAGCCCTGAGGTACTCAGATAACCAAAGGAATAGGGATGGAAAATGAACGGAGAGAAATGGCAAGTCTTTTGCTTACAAACATCTAAATTATCTGAGTTTGCCAGTGGTTCCCTGCATGCAACTGCAACTAAAGAAATATTCAAATTTTATTCACAAGAAAAACTTAATTCTTGTCATCTCAAAGATGTATAGTAGAGCTATAAGTCCTTCCTTTCAAGGACAGCACAATCAATCATTTCTCAGCTGCCCTCATTCACACAGAATCCTCTGACTCCCTCTTGGTAGGAGTTCCCAGGTTTCCCCTTTAGGAACTAAATTAATGCTCTGCAGATGGATTTTAGTGGCTCAATTCCAAGCTCTTTGTGTTCATTGGCAGTCCACTGTATCAGGATATATCCAGAATAACTTAATTCAACTCCATGACTAGTTTCCACTGAATGCTTTAAACACTCAATGTTGTATTACATTTCTGCTAATAAGAAATGGGCACAAGCTGCTCACATAATATAAATATGTTAATGCACAGGACTGGGAAGACTTATTTTAATGAAACAAATCTCTAAATGAAAGCAAATGATACCAGCTATAATAATTAATAATCAATGCAATGGTCTCTGTAGTCTAGGATGTTTGTTAAGGATTTTTTTCCATACTGTTTTATTTTTAAAATTTTCTTTATTACTAACATAAAAATTATACTTAATGGCTGTTTTAGAACTAAATGATTCTTCCTAGTTTCAATTCCTCCACCAGTTTTGTAGTCATGGGAAATACCTAAATCTTGCTTACTATTTTTCACCTTTTCTAATAAAAGTTAATGAAAATGATGAAAAATCATGGTTATTTTTTCACAACTATATGGGATTTTTCTCCACATCATGTTTACATTTGCTCTTTAAAGTTTAATGTATCCTGCCTGATGAGGCTTCCTAGAAACAGTATGTGTCAGTAATTAATCCTAGGTGTTTTAATAGAAGCAAATCATTATTTAATTATTTAGATTATTCCAAAATGATCTTCCTTCCCAACCTTGTTTATCATTCTGGCCTTTCACAGTGTGTTTTTTTGCCGCCAGATAGTGGCTTTCTTCTAGTTTAGTTCTCTGAAATAACCACAACTAAGGGCAAAAGAGTGTCAGAGACTGCAAAGCAGGGTCAGAAGTGCAAGAGCAAGTACAGGAGGGAAGAAGCAATTGAAGCAGCACCTCTTTAAATCATCTTAAACTTTTATAGAACTATGCTTGCAGTTGTTACAAATAACTGTGTTATATGTATTTTATATGCATTTTTAATTGCTATCTGGAGAAGCTAGACACATAAAGCCATTTTAATTCTTTGCTCTGCATTTTTTTCTTTCAAATCCTTAACCAAGTTCCCCTTGAAATACCATTTCTCTTTTTTTCAGCAATCCCTGATTCCATTAGAAATAGTCACAATTACGAATTTTCCTTCACAGAAATTTACTACTACATATCCAACCCCTGGCTAATTTGCACAACATTTAAAATAGATCTCCTCATCTCTTATGTGGTAAATTCTTTGAAAAATATTAAGAAGGCAAGAGGGAGAAGGAGAACATTAATTACATTTTGTCTCCACTACTTTGGATACAAAAAGAGAGTCATATTATGCCTGTATTACTCCTGAATTTTATCTTATCACTTTCCTGACAAAAGGATTTTAGTTGCACAAAACATTTTAACATGGATTTTTTTTTTTGCCATCCCTATTCAAACATCTGTTTTGCAATAATATTATTACTTAATGAAAAACAAAATCAGTGAGAGCCCATAATCAAAGGTCTGGTGACACCATCTGCTTTGGACACCTAGTACAGTTGTTTTTGGAAGGAACTCATGCTGCACTGGGAAAACCCAGAATAATCTTTCTGACAAATACACAAGTTTCACGCTCTGCAATATGTGGGTAAGACAGCAGCAATTTCCAGCAAACATCTTGAGCAAATCAACTGGACAGTACCAGATTTACCTCCTGCTTTAACATGGAAGCAAGCCATGGTACTGAGCCACCTCCATTTCCTCTCTCTTTAAACATATGCACACACAGAGCCAGCAGCTCTCTGTCACCCCAACTTCCACTAGCATAACTTATTTGCTAAATAAAATGGAAGATTCCACACAAATTCTGGTATCTTGAAACTCTTTCTTGACTTATTTGGCTGGAGATAAGCTTGGTTTCATGCAGTATGCATAGAGGAAAGAAAAAGATAAAGAGATTTTAATGCTTCACTGGCAAAGAGCCAAAATACAGGGAGCCATAATGAAAATAAAAACTAGAGTATTAAATACCAAAGTGGTCTCTTTTCTAGTGGTAGCAGTCACAGCTATGAGAAATGCTTGTTGTCTGTATAAGTAAGTAAAAGCATTTCAAACTAGTTTTCAGCATCTCCCTCAATGCACCCAGATGCTCTCCACAACACCTGCATTCCTCTGGCCTGACTAGTTCAGGTCACTAAGTGGTTTTATCAGGTATTAAAGACCCATAATCAATGTGTCCCAGGAGGATAAGAAACAAAGTATAGCCATTTTTAGAGCTGATCTACAAGTGGCAAAACCTGTGCTCCAGGTGTTTCTTCTCTTAAGCAGGCTCAAGTACCCTACTCTTTGGTAGGAGGAAGATTCAAATGAGACTATTTTTAAACCTTTCACTTCAGATGAAAGACTGTACAAAAGTAAATGCCATATGCACAAATCCAGGGATATAATAAATAAGTGCAGATTTGCCTCTACATCCAAGTTGAAGAAAAAAAAATCTGTTTTTTATGTTCCACAAGTTTTGTTTTATTTGTTAAAGAATAATAAATTCACAAACAATATTTGCAGCATAGAACAGTATGTGAAGAATAAAAATATATTGTAAAGACAAATCAAAAGTTTAATGATGTCGATAAATCCTTTTTCCACTCTGTGTTTTCTGAGATTTTGAGCAAGACCCCACGAAAGGATTAATATTTTGAGATTTTTTAATCTCAGATGTTCCAAGCGTTCATATCAAAATATGCTGCTGTATAGATAGATAAATTGACAATTTTTGGTGTTTAAATATATAAAGATAAGATTTTATGTCTTTTTTTCCCTTGTGCTGATCTTAAATTGAGTCATTTATGTAGTCATTCACTTACCTTTTATAAGGAACTCTTTGGTTTTCCGACAGTTTAGGTGTTAATTTTGCATTTAAAAGGTAATTATGATACCACAAATCCCTGATGCATTATTTTCCCTTACCTGAAGATCATAAAAAGGGGACAGCGGGGGACTGCAGAACCTAATTTTTTTTTAATTAAAAACTTAGCGGATCACCTTCTAATAGATTTACCTATGCAAAGGGATTTATATATATTCAGTAAAGACATAAAAGTATAGATGGCAATTAAGAACTGTCCTATTAGATATCAGCGTATTCAGCCCTCTTTCCCCATCTGTATAAAGCTAAGTGTTTCCTATCAGATGTCAAACACCCTAAGAACCACAGCCAATAGGTATTGAAGCAAAAAGCAGTATTTAATGATGCACAGCTTCATGCAGGATTGACCCCCACATAAGATGAATAGTCTTAGATTTTAAATTATAATTGGGATCATACAAAGAAAGAAAAGATGTAGATAATTTTATTGCTCTTCTACATGTGGGCAAAAGCCAGAACTCTTGGTAACCCCATGAAAATTCAGCCCTGGAACATTCCCATCCAGGGAGTTGATTAGAAGGAGAGAACTGATAACAAAATATATCTGATCTAGGTAGTCCAGGATAAGCATTCAGCAAATGAAGATGCTCAAAACCTCAAATAAATTTTCTTTCTCAAAATACAGATGGATAACTGTAAAGTACTAAATATGATGTCTAGGATAGGGCATGGGAATCCCACATCTTGTTAGGACTGTTGGCCGCCTTTCAAATTAGTGCAAAGGGGGAAAAATCTTCCTCAGAACAAGGCAGAATTAAAATCCTCTTTTATTTTATATTTAGTTTTTTGAAGCAGTACTTTGATTTGCCCTTTGCAGGTGTTTTGCATAATATATCAGAGAGGGAGGGACAAGCAGTGACTTTTCGAACAATGCTTGTTTCAAAAAACGTAAATGAAGATATCCAGTAAAGGAGTACTCCTAGGCTGAGAATTAGTCTGACCTTTATGAAAATTGCAATGGCCAAGCCTTTGTGCCTGTAATTACAGGAACAGTTGAAGAATTAGCCCTTCTGACAAAAGTCATAATTTCTTTAACCACCAGTCTTCAAAATCAACAGTGCTCTTTAGAAATAAGAAGAAGAAAAAAAAGTAATTATTGAAATACAGGCTTATTATTAAAATGCTAATGAACTCAAAGTGGTGACAATTACAGGTAATAAAAGTGATTTTGCAATATTATTTATCTCAATTCCCTAGTTTTAGGAGTTGTGTTCATTATTCATTTAGGAATATTTAAATACTAGATTTGAATAATATTCATAACACTATGTTTGATGTGTTGGTTGACTCACTGTCTTTCTTTAAAGTGCCTTACACTTACATGACAAGCTTCTATGAGAATTTTTTCCTCTTTCCGCCAGAGCCAGGATACTTTTATTCAGAAAGGCACCTGAAGTAATTCTGAACAGTAAATAGTTGTACAGGGAGTTAATAAAGAACTGTGAAGTGCAGCACAGATATAATAAAAGATTATATCACAATAGATAAAAGGCACAGTGGTGCTTTTCTCACAGGGATTTTGAAAAGGACTTGAGTTCAATTACAGTGTTAGGTACTTTAATCCTCATTCTCTGTTTGCTATAAATAAATCAGAACCATATTTATCAAGTCAAATGATGAATAGCATTCATTATTTTATACTACATTAACCCCCAAAGTTCTTCAGGGTAACAATGATTCACCTCAATAAGTCATGCCCAACTGAGGCCACTTCTAAGAGCTTCAGAGTATCATAAAAAGGCATCCATGCGCTTGTACATGGAATATTCTCTGTTTACTCCCATGCACAGAGAATAAAGGACCCTTTCTTTGTTCCATATTTCTTTTTTAAAAAATTAAATCTTTCTACATTAACTACAATGGATTTTTTTTTATTCATATCTTTTCAGATTCACCCTAATTACTTTCAGTACTTAGCTAAGGGAATGAATTTTGGGGTCTAAAGTTGTCTTAGAGCGCTCTTATGGTTGCTGAGAGAGGTACCAACCTCTACAATGTCACTTTGAGCATCCTCCTGCATTTTCCTGTGGAGATACAGATATAGTAATGTCAACGTCTAGTACGTAAAATAAAGTGAAGAGTTCTGGGAGTTCTCCACAGCACAAGGGAGACATGAAGTTCCTGGAGCAGGTCCAGCAGAGGGATAATATGTTGGCCCAGGGTCTGGAGAATGTCTCTTGCAAGGAAAGGCTGAAGGAGCTGGGCCGGTTTAGCTTTGCAAAGAGGGAACTCAGAGACTCTTTCTCTAAATACCTAAAGTAGAAATGTGAAGAGAATGGACCCAGGCTCTCTCGGTGGTACTGAGCAATACAAGAGGCAACAGGCAGAAACTGATGCATCTGAACAAAAGGAAGAATTTCTTTACTTTGTGAGTGACCATGCACTGAAACAGACTCTCCAGAGAGGTTGTGGAGTCTTCCTCACTGGAATTACTCAAGTACTGTTTGTTTGCAAGCCTGTGCCACATGGATGACTCTGCTTGAGCAGGGAAGTTGGACCATTTGACCCAATGTGGTCACTTCCAACCTGACCCATTCTGTGTTTCTGTGATTCTGTGAGTCCATCTGACAATGCTTCAAACGCAAATTTGTTTTGATTCTTCAAATGCACTTGGCCTTCCCTCCAGTCTCTTATGACTTGAAGCAGTGGATTCCACAGATTCTTATTGCCCACAACAATGTCATGCTACCTGTGAGGGAAAAGCAGGCTTAACCCTTTTTTTAGACCAGTGAGAAAAGAACACTTCTCCAGGATTACTGAACATCAACAACCTGGCCTAAGCAGTAGCTTCAACTTTGATCAGTGGCCCAGTGTTTAAATGTTTTGAATAACAGACTGCTGAGCATATGCAATCAGTGCAGTGCATCCAGAACACGGAAAGCATACTGTGTGTGTTCTGGCCATCTGTGCAGCTCACAGGCAATTGCTCAAGTGAGTCCCAATGTGTCAGGATAACTGCGTGTGCCTTGTACACAACACAGTCCCAGGTTTCCTGAAAGTAGCATCCTAAAAGCAGAAACAGAAGAGATGCATGTCATAGAGCACCCGTGTTACAGTCCCCTTGCCTCAGTTGGATTGCTCCTTACCAGTTATTGATTTACCACCATCAGAAAGGGGCATACATCAAAGAATGCCATATGACCCAAAAAGTACCTGTGTGTAATACGTATATCTATCCAGTTTTTTTTACTTCTCCTGAGTTAAATACTCAAAAATACTCAAATATTTTCTTCCTCAGAATCCTTTGTATCTTTCTAAATATTTTTTATAGATTTTTTCTGAAAACTCACACTCCAAAGAGCTGCAGGAAGGTGAATTGTCATGAAATGAGATCTTGTTTTTCAGGACAGGCTACTGTCTCATTCTCAGCAGAGCCATTTGGCTGCAGACTCTGACTACTGGAGTAACCCTTTTGGTGGTGTGGTTGTAAAAAGCCTGAGAATAGGAAGACAATACATCCCTAATGTATCTTGAGGGTTGTGTTAGTTTCTGGGTCAATTCAGAATGAAGCCTTTGGGTGTGGTTGGAGTTGATTTGTGTTACAATTCTTCTTCTCCCCTCAGAGAGATTCCCTGCTAGATTTATTTCCAGATTAGGGCTGTAAATGTGATGCATACTTAAGGCTACCACAAGGCATGGGAGAGATGGGTAAATATTCTCTTGAGACCAAAATGTGGGTACACATTGCAGGCACTGCAATCAGTGGTAAGATGTTGGAAGCATATATTCAAGTGACAAAAGTTAAATTATTGACAGATACCTGAAAACAAGCTTTTTAAAATAGTATGGCATACATGAAAGATTACTTATTTCTCAGGTCACAACTCTTCCCTCCTCTCTGACTGAAGTATTTTTTTTCAGCTATCACCTTTTCTGGTCAGCATAATTTTATAAAATAAGGTGACTTTACCCACAAATACTGCATAAGAAATTAAAGTAGCTTGCAAACTAAAATGACTCTAAAATTCCATGTTGCTTGCTTACCAGGACCTTACTGTCTTCAAGCTGCTTGTTCTCACCCTAAAGCATTGTTTCCAGTATTGTAGAAATGGAAATTAACACGTGTGGGACTCATGTGTCCATGCTGTTCATTTCTTTCTATTTTTAAAAAGAAAAAGAAAAAGGAGACTATCTACCTGTGCCTTTAGTGTTTTGCTACTGCTCCTCACTGTCCATGATTCTTCAGAAATAGAACCATAAAACCAAAGAATAGCCCCCTCTCTGAAGAGACCTTGGAAGACCATCTGGTCCAACATTCAATGGAAAAAGGAACTTAGTTGGGTTATTTAGCATCCTCTCTAGTCAAGTCATGAAAATCTCCTGTGATGAGGACTTCATCCCTAGGGAAGTTGTTCCAATGATCGATTGCTGTCACTGTAAAAAATGTCCATAATATATCTCTTAATGCATCTGGTACCCACGCTCCTTGTCTACTCCATATGGGTTCTTGTAAAGACAGAGCCTCTGTCATCTTTGTAACTGCTTTTTATGTACTTGAAACTGTGATAAGACCTTCCTGGATCTTTTCTTCTCTAGGCTGAAAAGACAACTGGTGTCACATTTAGTGACCATAGCAGAACATGCAGCCACAAGGCTCTTGATTGCCACTGACTTGCAGAGAGTAGGACACCATTTGTCCTTCATGGCTCTGAAAATCTCTTCTACCTTTTAAACAGAAATATTAATATCTTGGGCAGCACAGTATCTCAGCTGACTGACCTGCACATGTTCAACTTTACCTTTACAGGCAATTTTTCCTTGCTAATTACTCATTTTACTTCTTTTCTGAAGAAAATTTTCAAATAAAAATAACATGGCAGCATTTTCTACCATTTATTTAATTGCCTGCACTACTTTATTCTTTTAATAGATCTACTTTCTCCTCAGTAATTCTTTCTCCACTGATGTATTTGTGCAAGACTGTCTCTTTCCCATTGACCTTTATGGTTAGCCTCAACATACTTTGATTTTTTGCTGCCTTTATCTTATCCTCTATACCAATAATATGCATATTATTACCCTTACATCCAGATAGCATTATTACCATTACAAGTCAATGAATATTTTCACCTTAGATAATAGTTTTTGCTGGGGAGTAAATTCAAAGTTAAGTGTGTTAAGAATGCATAAATTATTTTCCTTGAAGCCTCAGCAGGTACTGAGTCACAACCCATTAATCTTTTCATATACTTCTCAGCACGAGCAATTACTATCCCAATATAATGAGTATATAAAATAAGTCTAGTGATGTGAAATATTAAAATTTAAAACAAGCAGATAATCAGAATTTTAAAGACTATTCAGAGAATGTTAAGTATTGTTAGATAGAACTGAGATCAGTTCAATGCATATACACAGAATCTAACCATTAATAGTAGAGAATGCATTTTCAACTATGAATACTATCCCATAAGATCTAATTAAAAATGCAAATGCAATTCATGCTTCTGATAAACTAGATATATAATGATATAACTTCCTCTACAGAAACAAGGATATGTCTGCATAAACCTAGAATAATGCACTGTTTTGTTGTTCCTTTTACTAGCAATGGATGTACATATGTATACAGCCACTGTACAGTGGCAGAAAACAGAACAATGGAAAAATCTATCCAGAAAGATGATTTGATGTTACAAAGCATAATGAATAACTTGTAAAACCTCATGACAGCCATTGCTGCACTTTTCATGAAATCAAAGTCTGGTGTGGGTCAACAGACCCTATTCTATAAGATAATTTGGGTTAGCTACTGTTGATGAAATAAATTTATATACTGTGAAGTATCTATGAATGCACAAACCTCAGTGAACACTTTCTTTAATTATATCTATAAAAAATCAACCTCTGTCACTATATCAAATTGGAACATAAATCTGTCTACAGTTGGTGTGCAGCAGCAGAACCATTGGAAAACACACTCTGGAATTAAATCTTGCCAGTTACCCTTATGCTGTTGAAATATATTAAACTTTTGAAAAGCAGGAAATTGGATCTTGTCTTCTCTAATTTTGTCTCTTAATGGAACTCACAGTAAATAGATATTACATCAACATGAGCAAGGAGTTCCAATTGCTTGGAGGCTGACTTGTAACAATTCAAAGATCACAGTTATTTCAACAACTGCAAGAAGCTCAGTAGTTACAGCACTCAGTTTTCAAAGACAACCAGAGATCCTTAATAAAAAAGCTCCATCCCTTTTCGATGAGAAAATGAGTCAATCACTTAAATTTATTTCTTAATGTTCAATAGTTTTTCAATTATAGTAGAGAAGGCTATAACAAATAAAACGAGAACTAAACACTAGTAAAGGAAAACAATGCTTTTGGTTAAGATAAATTTCTGCTTGAGGCCTTTCATCTTCTTTGTAAGCTCTTGCTGTGCAGGAAAATAGAAGCTGAGTTCCAGTTCAATTATGTCTGGATTGTCATTAAACTCATATTAAAAGATTCAATATAGCATCATAAGGCTTTAGATCAAGCCTACATTAAAGAGTGAAAAACTGCTTTTTTTCTCTCACATAATTTGCTGAAGTTATCCTTCTCCTATGATTCAGGGATGAATATATGTAGCCTTTGGAATATACATTTGTCCTCCCACGTGGCACTCCTGAATGACCCAGCTTCTCTTTAAGCTTTATGAAAGCCGTGCTAGAGGAGCTTTATTTATTGGAGCAGTATGAAAACTGAACTTACATTTGAATATAGATGAACTCCCCTAAAAGAGTGTGCAAGGAAAATAAGTTCATCTTATCTATTGTGGGTTTAGGAAATGAGAATCAGTATCAAACATACCATTGATATTACTTATCCTACTCTTGCAACTTCAAATAACTGAGACCACATTAAGCCTTTCCACAGAATAGGGAGGAAAAGAATCTGTCATTAATTTCACAGGAATGCACTTAGACGGCATCTAAAAATCAAATTTAACTTAGGTGTAGAGAAAAGGACAAGGCAATCCAGGTCATCTTGAGAAGGATCCATAAGATAGGTTAAATACCTTGGATGCTTTGGAATTGCTCTTTCCGTTAGCTGTAGAAGCTTAGGCAATCTAGGCATCCAAAGTTAGGTGAAATGAATCATACAAAAATCAACAGTCTCTGGAAAATTGTCAAATTTGGCTCTTGAAAGCAAAATGTTCTTACAGAAAAAAAAAATAGCAAGACATTGTATTAAAAGTGTATGGTTTGCTAAGTTTCCTTTTCCTAACAATGAAATTATTGTTTTAACAGTCTGTGAACATATGACTTTAATCAAATGGCATAATAAGTTAGCATAGATGAGTAACTCACAAAGCATACTCAGCAAGTGCCATTTTGCTACATGAATCACTTGCAACTTTTTAAAGATTTACATTATCAGAAATAATTACACACAAAAAATTAGAATATGATTCCTTCTATCATTTGTGGGAGTTTCAGCAAGTTTCTGAACTTCTGAACAACCTGTTTTGTAAAGGTTAGGTAGGTCTCATGGAATATTTCTGTTCTCTGATGAGATGAATCATGATGAGATATGATGTGTTAAAATATCTGAATACGAATTGGAAATGCAATTCCTGCTTGATTTATATGAAAGAGGTAATTGACAGAAACATATCTAAAAGCGTTTGTTTAAATAGACATAAAATTCAAAGCACTCCTGCTATTTTCCCTTACATGCCTCACAAAAAAGTAGCAAAAATAGAAAAAAGCTCTGGTCTAGAATGGATATAATATCATAGGAAGACACACAGCTTGACCTATAAGTGCTGCAGAGTAAATAGTGTCTGACCACTGTTCTTATTGTCCCTTTTTGCCTCCACACTTTTAAAATACTTGACTGTCCACAGCTGGTTACTGACCATCTAGTGTTTGCAGCATCCCT